>NC_071485.1:966711-1053671 GCF_028500815.1 Rissa tridactyla | reverse complement strand
GTGGAGGGGGTGGATGTGTGTTCCTTGAGGGGGGGTATCTGGATACTGGGGTCTTTTTTGGGGGGGACGGGGGGGGAAGATCGAGGGGGGGGGCAGTAGATTTGGGGCCTTGGTGGGGATGTGAGATCCCGGGGAGGGGGTCTGGGGATGGGGCTTTTTTTGGGGGGGGTGAATGTGGGTCCTCAGGGCCGGGGAGAGGGCCTGGATTCGGGCTCCTTTGTGAGGGGGGATGTGGGATCCGTGGGAGGGGTCCTGGATGCAGGAATATTTCGAGGGGAGGGAATCCCGGGGATGGGGGGGGGGGTGTGTGTGTGTGTCTGGATATGGGACGTTTTGGGGGGGTGGATGTGTGTCCCCCCCAACCTGGGGAGGGGGGGTGAGGGGGATTTGGGATAAAAGGGTCCCGGAGGAGACACCTTTGGGGAGACACGTTGGAAAAGGGGGATCCCCGCGGGGTCCCGGAGGGGTCCAGCCCCGGGGTGGGGGATGCGGGTGGGGACCGGCGTTGCGGGGGCGATCGGGCGGGTGCCCCGGGGGAGGTGGAGGGGAGGGGGCGGGGGGGGGGGGATCCCACCCCGGGGTTGGGGGGGGGGGATGTGGGGGGCGGCGGGGGCTGTCCCGGGCTGGTGCCTCCCCCGGCCGGTGCCTCCCCCGGCCCGGCAGCGCCTCCTCCCGCCCCCCCGCGCCAGGCGGAGCCGGAGCCGGAGCCGGAGCGGAGCCGGTGGCGGCTCATTGCGGCGCGGCGCGGCGGCAGCATGGCCACCACCGTGCCCTGCACCCGCTTCACCGACGAGTACCAGCTCTACGAGGAGATCGGCAAGTAAGAGCCGCCGCCGGCACCGGCCACCGGGCACCGGGCGAGGGGCGGCGGGGGGGGGGGGGGCGGAATAGGGGGCGGGGGGGGGGGCTCCGGCCGCCGCTCGGTGCAGACGTGACGCATCTCCCCCCCCCCCCCCCCCCGGCGGGACGGGGCAACCGGGACCGGCCCTGCCCAGCCCCCCCCCCCCCCCCCGGCACTGCCCTCCCCCCGGTACTGGCCCTGCCCCCCCCCATAACCCCCCCCTTCATACCCCCCCCTTCCCCGGGCCGGTACCAGCTCCCCCACCCCCTCCAGCATCCCTCCCCGGCCCCGACCGCAGGGACCCCCGGGCCTTACAGCCCCCGACCCCCCCCGGTTCCTCCGCGTCCCCCTCCGTGCCCACAGACCCCCCCCCCCCCCAGTCCCTGCAGCCCCCTTGTTCCCCAAGGACCTCCCCATCCTTACAGACAACCCCCCCCATTTTTCCTGACTACCCCCCCCCCCCGCAGTCCTTATGGATGCCCTGGACATCCCGGTCCTCCCCCAAACCCCCCCGGATCCCCCCCTCAGTCCTTATAGACCCCCCCCAGCCCTTATAGCCACCCTTGACCCTATGGACCCCCCCATCCTTATACAGCTCCCCCCGTCTCTCCTGACCCCCCCCCCCCAGTCCTCACAGATCCCCCAGCGCTCCCAATGCCACCCTTGGCTCCTGCAAACCCCCCCCCCCAAATCCTTACAGTCCCCCTTGCTCCTATAGACCCCCCCCCATCCTCACAGACCCCCCCCCCCCCAAATCTCTCCTGACCCCCTTGGTCCTTATAGCTGCCCCGGTCCTTATTGACCCGCATCCCTCCAGACCCCCCCCCAAAGCCCTTACCGACCCCCCCCCCGCCCAGCCCTTAGAGCCACGCGGGTCCTTATAGACCTCCCAAACCCCCTCAATCCTGATGGACACCCCCCCGCCGGGGTCCTTATCGCCCCCCTGGATCCCTCATCCTCCCGCCCGTCCTTGAGTCTCTGGGGGCACCCGCTCCTTTTAGACACCCCCCCCCCATCCTCCAGGCCCCCTCGCCTCCCCCTCGCCCCTAGAGATCCCCCCATCTCTCCAGCCCCCCCCCGCCCCATCTCTATAGACCCCTCCATCCATATCTCCCCTCTGTTCGTTACAGACCCCCCTCATCCTCCAGCCCCCCCCCCGCCAGCCCCCATTAGACCCCTTTGGGCCTTATATAACTCCCCAAATCCACTAATTCGCTCCCCCCCCCCCTTCTGGACCCCCCGAGTCCTTAAAGACCCCAGGGTCCTTCTGTGCCCGCCGTGTGCATGACCCCCCCCCCGGGAGCGAGTGCTGGGGGGAGCTGAGGAGGGGCTTGTTTTGGTGGGGGCTCATTTGCCCTCAAGGCCATGGGGCGGCAGATTGCCCCCCGCCCCCCCGCCACGACCTGCGTGCAGGGTTGGGGGGGGGTAAAACTGGGGAAAGGGGGTAGGTGGGGACAGACCTCATCAGGGAAGGGGGGACACCACCCCCCCGCGGTGGGGGGGGACATTTTGCAGGCATAGACGTGGTCCCTTCGGGGGGATGCGGTGCCATCAGGGCTATTCCCTCGCTCTCCCCAAAATCCAGCCCGTCCTGGTTGCTATGGCAATGCGGTTCCCCCCCCCCCCCCATCTCTCCTTGTCACCCGCCAGCCATCGCGCGTGTGTCATCCCCCCCCCCCCCCATGCCGGGATTTTTGGGGACATCTGCCCCCGGCCGGTGGGGAAACTGAGGCACATCTTGGCTGGGGGTGGGGGCTGTCCGGGACAGTCGTCCCTCCCGCAGGAGCTGTCACCCACCGTGTCCCTTGTCCCTGGGGCCACGTGGGGAGGGGACAGGGAGGGCAGAGGGGTGCCAGGCCCTGGGTTGGGGGGGGGGGGTTCCCCCTTGTCCCCCAGCAGCGGCAGGGTCCCCATGGTCCCGGCCAGCGAGGGGCCCTCAGTGTCCCGGTACATGGGGGCCCAGCCTGGCCACCACCCTCCCGGGCCCATGTGTCCCCCGTGGGACGCTCAGTGTGGCAGTGCCGGGGTGCCACGGGGCTCTGCCACGTCCCCAGCCTGGCTCAGGGGTCCCTCTGCCACCCCCAGGGCAGAGCGGGGGCACCCGCTGCCCCCAGGACCCTCCAGGCAGGGGAAGGGCAGGGACGTTGGTGCTGGGAGGGGGACGGGTGGTGGTGGCCCTCGGAGAGGCCGTGGGAGAGCGGGTGCCACTGCATGGGCACAGCCACGCTGTCCCTGTCCCTGGGGCTGCCGTGTCCCGTCGTGCCCGCAGCTGGGCCCCGTGCCCGCTGCCGCCACCGCCATCACCACCGCCATCACCACCGCCGCCGCCACCATGGCCACCGCCGCCATCCGGGCCACCCGCCGTCCCCATGGCAACCGGCTGCCGGTGCTGGATCCTTCCCGCGACCCCCTCCATGATGCTGCCCCCCGCCCTCCGCACCCCCAACACTCACCCCACCAACAACCCCCCCCGGCTCAGCGTCCCCCCCCCCCCCATCCCCCATCCCGGCACCATCGGGGTCCCCCCAGTGTCGGGGTTCACCCCCCCCCCTCCCCCCCAATGCTGAGTCACGGCCGGCCGCGGGTGCTGAGTCACGGGTGGGAGCCCCCCTTTGGGGGGGGGGAGCTGAGGCAGGCGGGGGGCGCTGAGCCTGTCCCCCTCCCCAGGGGGGCTTTCTCGGTGGTCCGGCGCTGCGTCAAGCTCTGCACCGGCCATGAGTACGCCGCCAAGATCATCAACACCAAAAAGCTCTCTGCCAGAGGTAGGACACCCCCCCGGGACACCCCCCCCCCCCCTCCCCCAGGGCCACCCCGCAGCCCGGCCGACCCCCCGCCCACGGTGACACCCGTGGTGCCCATCACACCCGTGACGCCCGTGATGGCCGTGGCGACGGGTGCCAGCTGGGGGCGGGGGGGTGCTCAGTGGGGGCAGACCCGGCCCCTCCTGCTGCTGCCCTGCGGGGTCTCGCCCCCGGGGTGTCCCCCCCGGTGCCCTGCGGCACCCCTGGTGTCCCCTGGGGGCGCGCGCCCCTGTGCGCAGGCTGTGTGTGTGTGTGTGTGTGTGTGCGCGCGCGCACATGTGTACGTGCATACGTGGGGTGGGGGGGCCGGGGGGGTGTGCACAGGTGTGTGTGTGTGTGCACTGGTGTGAGCCCTGTGTGTGTGTGTGCGTTCATGGGGGGGGGTGTGCAGTGTGTGTATTCGTGGCGGGTGGGGGGTGCACACGTGTGCGTGTGTTCATGGGGGGGTGTGTGTGTTCATGGGGTGCGCACACGTGTGTGTGTGTGTCCACGGCGGGGTGTGTGTGTCCACGGCGGGGTGTGTGCGCACACGTGAGCAGTGGGGGGGGGGGTGCTGTGTCAGTGGGTCTGTCGCACAGGCCAGCAGCGTGTGCGCGGTGCGTACGCGGGGGGCTGCGTGCGTGCCCAGGAGTGAGCGGAGCGGGTGTGCGTCCCAGGGTGTGCGCACGCCCCCCCCAGCAGCGGGTGTGTGTGCTGCGCGCAGCGGGGGGGGTCGTCGCGCCCAAGTAGCGTGTGCGCGGCGGGGGGGGTGTAGGTGTGGGGTGCACACACGTGAGCAGGCAGCATACGCTTGCACGGGGTGTGGGGGGTGCACTGGGGTGTACGTGCGTGTGTGTACCTTGGCCGGGGGTGGGGGTGTGTGTGCACACGCGTGTGAGTGGCGCGTGTTTGCTCTGTGTGAGTCCAGCGTGCACGGGGGGGGGTGTGCGTGTGAGCGTGTGAGCTGTCTGCGTGTCATCGCGACCACACACGCGTGTGTGCGCACACCACAGGTACGGCCACGCCGCCGCATGCGCCCCAGTACACACGCGGGCGGGCACAGCCGCACGCTTGTACGGTGGCAAAACACGGGCACACAAGCGCACACGTGCCGGGCACACCCAGGCGCGCCCACGCGCGCGGGCACAGCTGCACACGCAGGTACCGCCGCGCGCGCGGGCACTTGGGGGTACGGCCGCGCCCAGGCACAGCTACAGGCACTTGTAGCACCCCGCGCCACGCGTCCATGGGTGACCACACCCCACGCCCGCGATGCGCACACAACTGCACACACGTGCACAGTCACACACAGGTACAGCCGCACACGCTTGCCCGCCTGCCCGCGCGCGTGCGCACACCTCCGTACCTGCACAGCCGCACGCGCGGACGTCCACACACGAAGGCGCGCAGCCCCGCGCGCCTGTGCACGCCCGCGCACCCTCGCGCCCAACGTGCAAACCTGCCCGCACCGGCACGTCTGCGCACGTGCACACCCCGACGCGCGCACCCGCACACCGGTCGGTGCACACATGCTCGGTCCCCACACGTGTACACCGTCACACACACCTGCACCCATGTGCACACCTACGCGCGCGTGCGCACGCCCCCCAGAGCCGCGCGTGCTCACACGTGGGCACCCGCGGGTTCCTCCAGCCGGGGACGGGGACGGGAACGGGTGACCCCTGTGGGGCAGGTGGGGTGTCCCAGGGTGGGGACAGAGGGTGGCCCTGGCTGAGCCCTGTCCCCCCAGACCACCAGAAGCTGGAGCGGGAGGCCCGCATCTGCCGGCTGCTGAAGCACTCCAACATCGGTGAGTGGCACCTGGCCCGGGACACACTGGGGACACCGCGGGGGCGTGCGGGGTGCCAGCATGGGGACAGGCTGGGTGCCACCCTGGGATATGCCGAGTGCCCACCTGGGGACGTGTGGGGGAGTCTCATCCATGGTGTCCTGCTCGGTGCTAGCCCAGGGACACGCTGGGTGCCACCTTGGGGACACGCTGGGTGCCACCATGGGGATGTGCCACCCTGGGAACAGGTGGGGTCCTGCTGGGTGCCATCCCAGCGATCTGCTGGGTGTCAGCCCTGGGACGTGCCAGGTGCCACCGTGGGGGGTGTGCCGACGCCACCCAGGGCCATGTTGGGTGCCACCCTGGGGACATAGTGGGTCCCACCCTTGAGGTCCTGCTTGGTGCCACCATTGGGACGGGCAGGGTGTCCCCCTGGGGCCGGGCCGGGTGCGGGTGTGAGGGCTGTGTGTGACACAGACGCGCGTGTGCCACGCGTGGGGGCTGCCTGGGGGCTGGGGGCTCCCAGGGCTGAGCCTGTCCCCGTCCCCGTCCCCGTCCCCGCAGTGCGGCTCCACGACAGCATCTCGGAGGAGGGTTTCCATTACCTCGTCTTTGACCTGTGAGTGTCGCTGGGGGGGGGGTGGGGGGGTGTCGGTGGGGGGTGGCTGTCGGGAGGTGCCGGGGGATGGGGGCGCCTGGACGCGGGGGGGTCCCAGGGTGACGCGGTGGCCCGGCTGCGTTGCAGGGTGACCGGCGGCGAGCTCTTCGAGGACATCGTGGCGCGGGAGTACTACAGTGAAGCTGATGCCAGGTGAGCCCCCGCCCCCCCCCTCCCCCCCCCGCCAAACCCCCCCTGGATTCCCCCCAGTGGCACCCCGCCACCCCCCCCACCCCCCCCGGGCCCGGGGGCTGCAGGGATGGGGCAGCTCCAGCAAGGCAGGCAGAGGCGGGGGGGGGCACCCAGCGGGTGGAGCGGTGCCCCCACCATTACCGTGGCACCCCCCCGCCCCCACCACCGGCTCCATCCCGCTGCCGGGTGCTCAGTGGGGCCCCCCCCCACCCCACAACGTCCCACCACCCCCGCCCCGTGCTCCCCCCCCCCACACCGCTGAGGCCTGGTGCTGTCATGACATGTGCTGGAGGGGAGGGGGGGCTGGTGGCGGGGGAGGGGCCCCCCGGGCCCCCCCCCCCCCGTGCCGGTGCCACCCCCAGTGCCCTGTGTGCCCACCGTGTGCCTGTCCCCGTGGTCTCTGGGCTTTCACAACATTGTTTCTCCCCCCTCTCTCGTTCCCCCCATCTCCGCCCCCTCCCTGTCCCCCCCCCGCCCCCCCCGTGCCCCCTCCCCACTCCGTCCGTCCCCATCCCCTGTCCCCCCCCCGTCCCCCCCGTCCCCCCCCCGTCTCCCATCACGCGTTGCTCGGGCTCTGTGCGTGTCCGTGTGTCCGTCCGCGTGTCCGTCTGTCCCACCGCTGCCCCTCCGCTCGCTGCCCCCCCCCGGCACCCCCTTCCCTGTGTTTTGCCTCCTGCCCCCCCACCTGCCCCCTACTTGCCTTCCTGCCCCCCCCACCACCCTTCTGCCCCCCACCTGCCCCCTCCTGCCCCCCCGGCCTCCCCCTTTCCATCCCATTCCTCCCCATCACGCCCCCTCTCTGCCCCCCCCCCATCCTGCCCCCCACTCCCACCCCTTTATCCCCATCCTCTCCCCCACCCTCTGCCCCACATCCTGCCCCCCCCACCCCTTTATCCCTATCCTACCCCCCCCACTTTATCCCCATCCTCTCCCCCACCCCCTGCCCCACATCCTGCCCCCCCACCCCTTTATCCCCATCCCGCCCCCCCACCCCACCCCCTGTCCCCTCTCCTGCCCCCCACCCCTCCATCTTGCCCCTCACCACTTTATTTCCATCCTGCCCCCCCCCACGCCCTCCGACCGTCCTGCCCCCCTCCCACCCCCTTTTACCCCATCCCGCCCCCCCCCACCTACTCCCCCCCCGCCCCCCCCGCCCCCCGTTTTGTTTTGCAGTCACTGTGTCCATGAGCTATTAGCACGCGTTTCTCCCACCCATCACTTTGCCCCTGTGCAGAGGGAGCCGCAGGTCAGTATAACGGGGGGGGGGGCCGGGGGGGCCGTGCCCCCCGCGCTGCCCCCACCCGCCGGAGCATCCCGCTTCCCGGCCCCCCCGCTCCCCTCACCGGGACCCCACTTTGGGGCTCTCTCCTCCCTCCTTTTTCTGCCCCCCCTTCACTTTTTTTGCCCCCCCCCCCGCCCTTGCAGGGAGGTTGCCCCCCACCCCCCAGCACCCCAGCCAGGCGGGCCCCCCCCCCCCACCTTCACCCCCATTTCAGCCTCTCATCCTCCCGCTCCTTCCCTCTTTCTTTCTTGTCTCGTCTCCATCCGCCCTCCCCGCACCCCCCCCCCGTGCCCGTCCCCCCCCCCCGTGAGTCTGTCTGGGGGACCCCGGCGTCTGGGCGGCAGCAGGGCTGAGGGGGGGGGGTCCCCATAGGCGGGGGGGGGGGGGCACAGCAGCACCGTTAGGGTGACCCCCGTGGTTCCATGCCAAGATGGGGGCACTCCCTGACGGGCACCCAGGGGTGACCCCCAGGCAGTGACCTGTCGTCCCCCCCCCGCCGCCCCCCAGGGGTGGCTCTCCAGAGGTGACACCCACAAGCGGTGAGTCCCCAGGCAGTGACAACCCCCCCCCCCACCCCAGGCAGTGACCCCCCAGAGGTGACAACCCAGGGGGGAACCTCCACTCAGTGACCCCTCAGGCAGTGACATCCCCCCCCCCCGGCAAGGCGGGGGCACAGGCGTTGCCGAGCCCAGCACCCCCCCACTACAAGATCACCCCTTGTTCTCACAGCGTGTCCCCCCCCCAGGGGGCTGGCAGGGGGCTGGTTTGGGGGGGGTGCGGGTGCCGGGTGCCCACAGCTTAGGGAGGGATGTGGGAGGTGGTGGGGCGGGGGGGCAGCGTGCCCCTGACCCCCCCGTCCCCCCCGATGTTTGCACGCAGCCACTGCATCCAGCAGATCCTGGAGGCCGTCCTCCACTGTCACCAAATGGGGGTCGTCCACAGGGACCTCAAGGTGAGTGCGTCCCCTCCGTCCGTCCCTCTGCACGGGGGGGGGGCTTCCCCGCCACGCTTTGGGGGTCCACAGCTTCCGGGGGGGTGGTGGGGAGGGGCCTGGCTCCGTGGATCCTGGGGAGGGGGGGGGGGGAGGGTGTCAGCTTCCCCTGGCTGGGGGGGTCCCCTCTGCTCTGAGGACCCCCAGCTGCCATCTCCCCTTTCCGGGGGTGTGTGTGACCAATCCCCCTCCCCCCCCCCAGTCATGGCACCCTCCTGCCTCGAGTTGGGTGTTCATGGTGCCCCCCCCCCCACCCCGCATCGCCCCCCACGTCCTCCCCGTTGGGGCTGGGGGGATGCGGGGTGACGCCGAGCTGGGGCTGGCGGTGGGGCGGGCCCCCCCCCCCCTCCTCCTTGGGGGGGCGGCTGCAACGTCCCCTCTGTGTCCGTCCCCCCCCCCCCGCCACCCCCTTCCCCGGTCCCTCCTGTCCCTGCCCGCGCCAGCCCGAGAACCTGCTCCTGGCCAGCAAGTGCAAAGGGGCGGCCGTGAAGCTGGCCGACTTCGGCCTCGCCATCGAGGTGCAGGGGGACCAGCAGGCGTGGTTCGGTGAGTGCCACCGCCTCCCCGCGTCCCCGTCCCCTGACCCCCGCGTCCCCGTCCCCTGCCCGCCAGGGTCTGCCCCTGCCCCACCACGGCCATGCCCGCAGCATCCTGCCCCCCGCGTCCCCCCGTGTCCACTCTCTCCCTGCCCTGTGCCCACCGCGTCCCTGCGCTGTGCCCACCACGTCCCCCCCTGCCCGCCATGTCCCTGCCCTGTCCCCGCCGCGTCCCCCCGTGCCCACCGCGTCCCTGCGCTGTGCTCACCACGTCCCCGCCATGTCCCTGCCCTGTCCCTGCCACGTCCCCCCCGTGCCCACCGCGTGCCTGCCCTGTCCCATGCCTGCCGTGCCCTTGCAGCGTGCCCACTGCATCCCCCCCTGCCCACGATGACTCTACCCCGTGTCAAGCCCGTGCCCGTTCCCCAGTCCCGTGCCCACCGCGTCCTGCCCCGTGCCCGCCCTGTCCCTGCCCCTGCCCCGTGCCCGCGCGGCTCAGTCGGCTCCTGCCGCTCTCGGTGGCAGGCTTCGCGGGCACGCCTGGCTACCTCTCCCCCGAAGTCCTGCGCAAAGAGGCCTACGGCAAACCCGTGGACATCTGGGCATGCGGTGAGTCCGTCCCGCCTGTCCCCTTCCCGCTCCCATCCCGATCCCCATCTCCCTCCCGTCCTCTCCCCTTCCTGGCTCCTTCCTAGTCCCATACCACTCCCATCCCAGTCTCATCCTCATCCCCACCCCAGTTCCATCCCGCTCCCATCCCAGTTCCTGTCCCAGTCCTCCTCCTGGTCTCATCCCTGTCCCCATCCTGGTCCTGTCTCCTTCATCCTGGTCAAATCCCACTCCTGTCCCCATCCTGGTCCCACTCTGGTCCCGTCCTTGTCCCCATCCCTGTTCCATCCCCTTCATCCTGCTCCCACCCTGGTCCCATCGCACTCCCCATCCTGTCCCCATCCCGGTCCCACCTTGTCCCCACCCTGTCCTCATCCCGTGGCCATCGTGCCTGGGTGGTGCCATGCTCTCCCAGGTGGGAGGGTGCTCCGTGGGGGACAGTGCCACCTGGCAGCACTGGGGAGGCTGGCGTGGGGACAGGCCGTCCTGGGGACCCCGCTGTCCCTGGGCAGGGCTGGAGGGAGCCATGGGGAGGCCGAGCGTCCCCGTCCCTCCCTGCCCTGACCTGGCTCTCCCTTGCCCAGGTGTCATCCTGTACATCTTGCTGGTGGGCTACCCGCCGTTTTGGGACGAGGACCAGCACAAACTCTACCAACAGATCAAGGCCGGTGCCTACGACGTAAGTCCCGGTGCCAGGCACGCCCCCCCCGCGCTGTGGCTGGCCAGCCCGTTCACTCTGGAACCTACTGAGGGACACTACAGCTAATCACCACCAGGCAGAGCCTGTGGGATGGCTTTGAGGACACGTGGGGAGGTGGAGGGACGCAGGCTCCGTGGGGCTGCCCCTCTCCAGCTGTCGCCCTGCCATGTCCCTGTGTTGTCCCCCCCCTGCAGTTCCCTTCACCCGAATGGGACACGGTCACCCCTGAAGCGAAAAACCTCATCAACCAGATGCTGACCATCAACCCCGCCAAGCGCATCACAGCCCACGAAGCCCTCAAGCACCCGTGGGTCTGCGTAAGTGCTGTCCCCCCCCGCCCCTCAACCCCCAGCGTGTCGCCAGTGTGTCGTGTCCCCCCGCCCCCGGTGGCTACCAGTGCCTCTGCTGACCCTCCTGTCCACGCAGCAACGCTCCACCGTGGCCTCCATGATGCACAGGCAGGAGACGGTAGAGTGTCTGAAAAAATTCAACGCCCGGAGGAAGCTCAAGGTGAGATCCCCAGGGAGGAGCGGGGGCTGCGCCCGGCCCTGGCCATGCCCGGTGTCCCCGTGTCCCCCCCCCGGGCTCAGTACCACCCTGCCCGTCCCGGGACTGTTCCCATGGGCCACTGTCCCACCTCAGCCATGCCCCCAGCGGTGCGGGCCGCATCCTGGCAGCGCCCAGTGGAGCGTGGTCCTGTCCCAGCCACCCCAACGGTCCCGTCCTGACCGTGCCTGGTGCTTCCCTGCCCGGCGTGGTCCCATCCAGGCAGCCCCCCGGCGCTTTCCCACCGGGCACAGTCTCATCCCAGTGGTGCCGTGGTCCCATCGCCGGCCATGCCCGGTGTGGCACGGTGTCATCCCAGCCGTGCCTGGTGTCATCCCGGCCATGCCCGCTGTGGCACGGTGTCATGCCGGCCATGCCTGGTGTCATCCCGGCCATGCCCCGGTGTGGCACGGTGTCCTGCCGGCCATGCCTGGTGTCATCCTGGCCATGCCCCGGTGTGGCGTGGTGTCACGCCGGCCGTGCCCGGTGTCATCCCAGCCATGCCCGGTGCTTTGCCACGGCCCACGGTCCCATCCCAGTGGTACCCGGGGCAGGACGGTGCCATCCTGCCCCTGCCCGGTGTGTCACCCTGTGCCATCGTCACCACGTGCCCTGCCTGGCGCATCACACCGTGACACGGCTCCCCCCACCGTCCCATCCCCCACCCTGTCCTGCACCCCCCAAGCCCAGGGCCTCACCCTGCCCCCCCCCGCTCTTGCAGGGCGCCATCCTCACCACCATGTTGGCCACCAGGAACTTCTCAGGTAAGGGGGGTCTCCTGCTGGCTGGGGGGGGCCAGGGGGCCACAGCCCCCCTGCCCACAGCCCCCGCCGAGGCCAGTGCCCCCCTCCCCCCTCTCTCTGTCGCTGTCTTTCTCTCTTTCTCCCCCCCCCCACCCCGCCTCTTTATCCCCCCCCCCCTTTTTTCCCCTGTTGGCGAGGACGGGGGCATGTGTTAGCCAAGGGGGGGGGGCAGGATCCGGCCCCCCCCGGCCCCACGCACACAGCAGCAGGTAGTGCCCGGTCCCTGTGTCCCCCCCCCTGCCTCCCAGCCCCACTCTGGTGGGGGTGGGGGGGTGGGGGGTGACACGGGGGGGGGGGGGATGGGTTGGGGGGGAGGGTGGGACGAACGACAACGGAGCAGCGCCAGCCCCTTCCAGGCCTGAGGCCGGGGTGATGGGCACCCCAGGGTTTGTTTGGGGGGGGGGGATGGGAAGGTGGGGGTCCTGGCTGCAGCACCGTTCCCCCCCCCCCCCCGCCCCCCCCCCGGCCGTCCCTAACAGGAGCTCTGCTCCCTCTCTCTCTGCTCTCTCTCTCTCCTGCCCGCAGTGGGCAGACAGACCACCGCTCCTCCGACCATGTCGGCGGCCGCCGCCGGGGCCCCCCTGGGGCTGGTGGAACAAGGTAGACGCGTCCGCAAAGGGCCCCCCCCGGGCCCCCCCCCCCCCCCCGCCCCCCTTCTCCCCTGGCCCCGCTTGGTTTCTGTGTGTGTCACCCACCCCTCACCCTCCAGTCCCCATGTCCCCCCCAACCATCCTCTTCCTCCCCCCAACGGGTTTCGGGTGCCCTCCTCGGAAATCGGAGCGCATGCATGGCCCCCCCCCGCCCCCGCCGCACTGACCCCCCCCTTCCCCACCCCCCCACCTCTCCCCCTCCCCACAGGGATCGAGAGATGCCACTCTTCCTCCCCCCCCCGCTGCTGTCACCCCCGTGGCTGGTCCCGGGGGGGGGGGGGGTGTGTGTCTCTGTGCCACCCCCCCAACCACCTCCGGCAGCGCTTGCCCCCCCCCATCCCGGGGGGCCTGCTTGGGTGCTCGTGCCCTGCTCTGGGCTGGTGGTTCCTGGCGGGGGGGGGGGCACACATGGTGGTGGCACCCCCATGGGACCCCTCCAGGGGCCCCCGCCTGGGTCAGCAATGGGGAGCTGGGGGTGATTGTGCGATAATTTTAGGGTGTTTTCCGCCCCGCCCCCCCCCCCCCATTGCTCCCACCCCACAGCACTGCCCCCCCCCCCACCCACCCGCACACAGGGGGGGCACGCCGGTGCATGCGGGGGGGGCAAACTACTGGCCGCATGCCCCGCGTCCCCCCCCACGTCCCCCCTTGTGTGTGTGTGCGTGTCCCCCGCACGCCGCCCCCCTGCATGTGCCCCCCCCAGCCCCGCACGCCTGTCCCCCCCCCCCCCCCCCCCCAAGCATGGCTTCCTGAGAGCTGCAGCCGGTGTTCGTGGCGCCGCGAAACACTCGGCGGGTTTTAAACCGTGCCCCCCCCCGGCCCCCGAAAAGGGCTACAGCTGCCCCGTCCCACCCACCCCCCCCCACGCCGGGGTCCTCCCCCGGCCCCCCCCAATTCGGCTCTGGTTTAAACCCCCACCTCTCAGCGCCCGCCTGCGTTCGGAGGAGGGACCGGGACCCTTGGGGACACCCCGCCAGAGACCCCCATGGGGACATGGGTCCGCTGGGGGGGGGGTGGGGGGTGGAGCGGGGGTGTCCCCTGCCCCCCTGCCTGCCTCCCCAACCCCCCCCCCCCACCCCCCATCCCCCATTGGGTGCTGCTCCGTGCCACCCTGCTGTCACCGGACTTGTCACCACACAGGCACCCCCCCCCCCCCCAGCCCGGTGGTGCGGCGCGGGGGGGGGATCCCTGGGCCTGGAGGAGCAGCGAGGATGCTCGAGGTGACAACCCCGCCACCCCCCCCCAGCCACTTGCCCCCCCCCCGCCAGGTCCCAATTTCCCCCCCTGACCGGCCAGAGGTCTCGATAGCAGTGACAGATTTTTTTTTCTCCCCCGTCCTCGTCCCCCTGCAGGGTGACACTGGAGGGGGTCACAGGGGGCCACCCCCCCGCCCCCCCCCCCCCGACTCGACTCATCTTTTTTATGTTTTTTTTTTATGTTTTTCCCTTTTTCCTCCTTTTCTCCCCATTTCTCTCTCTCCCCCCCCTGCCCCCCCCCTTTCTCTCTCGCTTTCCTCTCTGCATTTCTCCAAGGTAAGCCAGCACTGCCCCCCCGCCGCGGGGGCCATCAGAATGGGGACCCCCCCCCGGCTCATGTGTGTGTGTTCCCCAGGATGGGGACACCCCCTCCCTAAGGATGGGGACCCCCCAGATGGGGCCAGCTGCCAGGATGAGGACACCCCCAGCTTGGGGACAGCCCCCCCAGCATGGGGACAACCCCCCAAGGATGGGGACACCCCCAGGATGGAGGCACCTCCCTAGGATGGGGACACCCCCTAGATTGGGGACACCCCCAGGATGGGGACAACCCCCTGCCAGCACGTGTCTCCCCCCCAGCACCAGGGTGGTGGGTGCTGCCGGCAGCCGGGGGGGGGCATCGGGGTGGGGGGTGGGGGCTGGGTGTCAGTGGGGGGGACACACACATAACACACAGTGTCCCTTGTCCCCAGGGGAGGGGACGGCCGCTGACACTCTCTCCCCCCCCCACAGCAGCTAAGAGCTTACTGAACAAGAAGGCGGATGGCGTGAAGGTGAGGGGCCGTGGAGGGGGCTGTGGGGGGGCCGCCCCCCCCCATGTCGCTGAGCCCCCCCCTCTGTCCTCCCCAGCCCCAGACCAACAGCACCAAAGGCAGCGCTGGCGTCACCAGCCCCAAGGGGACGCTCCCGCCCGCCGCACTGGTAAGTGTGTCCCCCCCGCAACGCCCCCCTCCCCCCGCAACCCCCTTCGCCGGATCCATCCCGCCAGCCCATCCCATCCATCGCCATGCGCCCCCCCCACCCCCCCCCCCGCCCCCCCCGCGTCCAGCTGTCTGTCTGTCCCTCAGTCCCTGGTGTCGGTGGGCATGGGGGGGCGTCACAGGGAGGGGGGACGGAGGGGGGGGGCAGGATACGGGCACAGGGGTACCCCCACCACCGGGACGTGAGGTGGGTGGAGGACGTGGGCATGGAGACGTGCCGCGACACGACAGCAAGGTGGGTGCAGGCTGCGGACACGGCGGTGGTGCCACCGCGGGGACAGCGAAGGGGGTGGAGGGTACAGGCACAGGGGTGCCCCGTGGCGGGGACAGGCTGGGTGCAGGGCGCGGGCAGGGGATCCCCGGTGACGTGGACAGCAAGGTGGGTGCAGGGTACGACCGTGAGGTGCCCCCGCCGTGGGGACGAAGAGGTGGGTGCAGGGTACGACCGTGAGGTGCCCCCGCCGTGGGGACGAAGAGGTGGGTGCAGGGTACGACCATGGGGTGGCCCCGGCCATGGGGACAGCGAAGTGAGTGCAGGGTACAACCGTGAGGTGCCGCCCCGGCCATGGGGACAGCGAAGTGAGTGCAGGGTACAAACCGTGAGGTGCCCCCCACCGTGGGGACGAAGAGGTGGGTGCAGGGTACGACCGTGAGGTGCCCCCGCCGTGGGGATGAAGAGGTGGGTGCAGGGTACGACCGTGAGGTGCCCCCGCCGTGGGGATGAAGAGGTGGGTGCAGGGTGCAGGCGCAGGGTTGGGGATGCTGAGCAGGACCCTGAGGTAAGTGCAGGGTACGACAGGGGCTGCCTGGCCGGCACGGCGGGCACAGGACGCGGGGCCGCCCCGGCAACGTGGACGGCAAGGTGGGCGCAGGATGCGGGCACGGGGGCACCCAGCCGGCACAGGGGGTGCAGGGTACAGGCACGGGGGTGCCTGGCCGGCACGGCGGGCGCAGGACGCGGGCACGAGCATCTCGAGCTGGTTCCGGCAGCGCGGGATACGGGCAAAGGGAGGCCCAGCCGGCATGGCGAGCGCGGGGGTACGGGCATGGGGACACCGCGCCGGTAACGGTAAGCGCAGGATACGGCAGGATGGTGCCTGGCCAGCGCAGCCAGGAGACGGGCGCGGGGGGATGCCCGGCTGGTACCCGTGAGCGCAGGGTACGGGTGAAGGGGTGTCCAGCCCGCGCGGCAAGTGTCGGGTACGGGCAGGGGGATGCCCGGCCGGTGCAGCCGGTGCGGGACACGGGCAGAGGGATGCTCAGCTGGCACGGTGAGTAGAGCACCCGGGCAGAGGGATGCCCGGCCGGCGCAGCCAGTGCAGGATACGGGCACGGGGCTGCCCTCCGCAACCCCAGCCGGCTTTTCCTCGCCGTCTCTCTGCGTCTCTCCCCCCACAACCCTGCTCTTTCCCTTCTTCCCCGCCCCCCCCTCCCGTCTTTCTGTGAATTAAACCATTTGGGCTTTCGCTGGACTAATGACTCTCTGCTTCTCTCCCCCCTCTGCCCCTCCCCGAATCCGGTCTGGGTCTCTCTTCGCCCCCGTCCGCGTGCCGCTCGCTCCGTCATCCCCCCCACTCCGTTGTGTCCCCCCCGGGCTCTCGCTTCCTCCCCCACCCCCCCCCCCCCCCCCCCCACCCCCCCCGCCTCTGTCTCTCTCCCTTCTCCCGTAGGAGCCTCAAACTACTGTAATTCATAACCCCGCGGACGGCATAAAGGTATTGCTGCCTCTCTTCCCTTCTCGCCTCGCCCGCGTTCGTTAGCCCCCGGGGTCCGTTTGGGGCCCCCGCTTTCCGCCTCCATCTCCCCCCCCAGCATCAGCCATGGCGCGGGGCAGGGAGGGGGCTGACGTGGCGCTGGAGCGGATGAGGAGCGCGCACGGGGCACGGTGACGACGAGGGGGTCCCGTCCCCCCCCCGCCGCTGCGGCATCCGGCATCGCCGGGGTCCTGACGAGCCCCAGCCGGGCTCATCCCCCCACCAACTCCCAGCTGGGCCCGATTCTGACCCCCTCTGTTTGTGTCTCTCCCCCTGCACCGCCGCCGTCCCGCTGGCAGGAGTCGTCCGATAGCACCAACACCAACCATCGAGGACGAGGACACAAAAGGTGACAGGGATGCGGGAGGGCTGCGGGGAAGGGATGCACTGGGAAGGCGCTGGAATGCCCTAGGATGGAGCTGGGGCGCACTGGGATGGTGCCAGGATGCTGTTTGACAGCACTGGGATGCTCTGGCACAGCACTGGGGTGCGCTGGAATGCACTGGGATGGAGCTGGGGTGCAGTGGGATGGCACTGGGGTGGCATCAGGATGCACTGGAATGCACTGAGATTGCGCTGAAGTGGAGCTGGCACTGGGACGGCACTGGGATGCGCTGTGAGGGTGCTGGAATACACCAGAACGGAGGCGGAGCTGGGATGCAGCTTGTGAGGTGGAGCCGGGATGCAATTTGACGGCTCTGGGATGCACTGGGAGGATGCTGGGATGCACTGGGAGGATGCTGGAATGCAACTGGGAAGGTGCTGGGGTGCACTGGGATGGTGCTGGGATACAGTGGGATGACACCAGGATGCCTTGGGATGCACTGAGATGGCACTGGGATGGAGCTGGGATGCACTGGGGTGGCACCAGGATGCACTGGGTTGCACTGGAATGCACTGAGATGGCACTGGGGTGGAGCTGGGATGCGCTGGAAGGGTGCTGGCATGCACTGGGATGTATTGGGCTGCACTGGGATGGCAGCGCAATGGATTGGGATGCACAGTAATGGCACTGGGGTGCACTGGGATGGCATTAGGATGCATTGGAGTGAACTGGGGTGGAACTGGGATGGCTCTGTATGCACTGCAATGGCACGGGGACACTGGGATGGCACCGAGGTGCACTGGGATGGCACTGAGATGTACTGGAATGACGCTGGGTCACAGTGGGATGGTACCAAGATGAATTGGGATGTGCTGGAATGGCAGTGGGATGCACTGGGTAGAACTAGGCTGCACTGGGGTTATTGGGATGCGCTGGCACAGCACTGGGACAAAGCAGAATGGCATTGGGATGTCACTGGGATGCACTGGAACAAACTGGAGTGTAATGATATGCTCTGGAATAGCGTTGGGACATACTGCGGTGGAACGGGTCTGTATTGGAATGCACTGGAGTGGCACTGGGATGTGCTACGATACAATGGGTTGGCGCTGGGATGCACTGGGGTGGAACTGGTCTGTGTTGTAATGCACCAGAATAGCACTGGAATGCACTGGGAAACACTGGGACGCGCTGGGGTGGCACTGAGATCCACTGGAACACACTGGGATATAGTGCAGTGGCACCGAGATGCATCTGAACGGCACTGGGATGTGCTGGAAGCCACGAGAATCGTACTGGAAGGGACTGGGAAGCAATAAGATGGTACCACAATGCGCTGGAAAGGAACTGGGATGTATTGGGATGCACTGGAATACCACTGGGACGTAGTAGATTGGCACTTAGATTCAGTGGGGCATCACTGGGATGCATTGGGACAAACTGGAGTGTAATGATATACTCCGGAATAGCGCTGGGACATACTGGAATGGAACTGGGCTGCATTGGAATGCGCTGGAGTGGCACAGGGATGCAGTGGTGTGGCATCAGGATGAAATGTAGCACTGGGATGTAGTGGAGTGGGCCCATTGGAATGATGCTGGAACACACTGGGATTGCACTGAGGTTCACTGGGACACCGTGGAATTCAACAGCATGACACTGGGATGCACTGGGATGGAGCTAGGGTGAACTGGAATGCACTGGAAGGGCATGGGACACTGGGATACAATAGGAAGGCACTGGAATGCTCTGGGATGCACTGGGATGGAACTGGGGTGAGCCGGAATGCTTGGAATAGCACTGGGACAGAGGAGGCTGCCACTGGGTTGCACTGAAATGCACTGGGATGGCCCTGAGATGTACTGGTGTAAACTGGGGTGTAGTGGGATGCACTGGAGTGGTACTGGGGTGTCCCCAGGATGCAGAAGGATTGCACTGGGATGGAACTGGGATGTATCGGAGCGCACTGGCGCAGCACTGAGGTGCAACAGGATTGCACTGGGATGTACTGTGATGCGCTTGCATGGAACTGGGATCCATTGCAATACACTGGGATGGTACTGGGATGCACCGGAATGGCACGGAGCCACAGTGCCACTGTGGTACTGGTAGCCACTGGTACGGAACTGGCTGTATTGGGACTGGGACGTGCTGAGCTGGCACTGGGACAGCACTGGGGAGCACTGGGACATGCTGGGAGGGCACAAGACGCCTGGGCCATGGGGATGCTGCTACTGGTATGGCAGAGCTGCGGGGCCCTGGCTGTGCGGAGGCCCCTGTGCCTGTCCCCAGGGTCAGTCTGGCTGTCCCCATAGGCTGTCCCCAGGGTCAGTCTGTCCCCGTCGTCTGTCCCCAGGGTCAGTCTGGCTGTCCCCATGGTCGGGCTGTCCCCGTGGTCCCTGTGTCTGTCCCCATGGTCCATGTGTCTGTCCCCATAGTCCATCTCTGTCCCCATGGTCGGGCTGTCCCCATGGTTCCCCTCCCATGTGTCCCTTCTCCATGTCCATCCCAACAGCCCATCCACCCATCCCCATGGCACCTGTCCGTCCCTCTCCCACCCAGCCCCCTCCCGCCACCACCTCCAGTGTGTCCGTGTCCCCCCCCCCCACTCCATCCCAGGGACCCCAGTGCAGGGACGGAGACAGGGACAGGGCGGTGACAGTGTCCATCGTGTGTGTGTCCCCCCCCCAGCCCGCAAGCAGGAGATCATCAAGATCACGGAGCAGCTCATCGAGGCCGTCAACAATGGAGACTTCGAGGCTTATGCGTGAGTGGGGGCCCGCAGGTGGGGCGGGGCCGGGTGGGTGTGGCCGGGTGGGGCGGGGCAGGGCAGGGCGGGGCCGCTGCTGACCCTCCGCCTTGCAGGAAGATCTGCGACCCGGGACTCACCTCCTTCGAGCCCGAGGCCCTGGGCAACCTGGTGGAGGGCATGGACTTCCACCGCTTCTACTTCGAGAACTGTGAGTGCCCGGCCCTGCCCGCCCCCTGTCCGTGCCCTGCCCGCCCCCTGCCCCCTGCCCGCTGCCCTCACCCTGCCTGCACCCTGTCAGTGCCCTCCCTGCCCCCTGCCCACCCCCTGCCTGCACCCTGTCAGTGCCCTGCCTGCCCCCTGCCCTCACCCTGCCTGCACCCTGTCAGTCCCCTCCCTGCCCCCTGCCCACCCCCTGCCCGCCCCCTGTCAGTGCCCTGCCCACCCCCTGCCCTCACCCTGCCCGCCCCCTCCCTGCCCATCCTGCCTCTCCATCCACCCCTCCCTGCCCCGCATCCCTCCCGCCTGCCCACCCCCCGCTGCCCACTGATGGCCGCCCCCCCCCCGCCCGCAGTGCTCTCCAAGAACAACAAGCCGATCCACACGACCATCCTGAACCCCCACGTCCATGTCATCGGGGAGGACGCCGCCTGCATCGCCTACATCCGCCTCACCCAGTACATCGACGCCCAGGGCCGGCCCCGCACCAGCCAGTCCGAGGAGACCCGCGTGTGGCACCGTCGCGACGGCAAGTGGCAGAACGTCCACTTCCACGGGTCGGGGGCCCCCGTCGCCCCACTCCAGTGAAGGTGAGGGCGGGATGGGGGCGACGGGGAGGGGAGGGGAGGGCGGCCGGGGTGCCGCGGTTCCGCCTCACCGGCGTCCCGTCCCCGCAGAGCTGGCGGTGGCTGTCCTGGTTCCAGCCCGATGGCGATGGCGATGGGAGCCGAGCTGGCAGCCGGAGCTGCGGCCCCGAAGCACGCGTCCGCATGCCTGTCCCCCCCCCACCCCCCCCGCCCCAAACCCCGTCCCCCCCACCCCACGACCCCTCCACCCTGGCCCCTGCTCCTCACCCCCCCCCCCCGCCCTCCACGTCCAGTGCCTGTGTTTGCAGAAAACAAAAAGACAAAAAAAACAAAAACCAAAAAACCCAACAAAAAAAGCCAAAACGACGAGGAAAACAAACAAAAAAAAAAAAAAAAAGAAAAAAAAAACAAAACAAACACCAAAACACAATCCAACCCAACCCACGCCCAAAAAACCAACCCAGCCGCTTGGCCACAGGCGGGGGGGGGCCCCCAACAGCCAGACACATCCCCCCCCCCCCCCCCCACCTCCCCCCCGCCCACCTCCGCCTGCGGGGGCAGGGGGTGTCTCCCAGCTGGCGGGGGGGGTCCCGTCCCGTCCCCCCCCCTCCCCGGCTGCGCTTGTGGCGTTTTCGCTGTTGCTGGTGGTGGATGTTGTTCTTTGGATTCCGCTTGCGCTCTTTTCCCTCCCCGGGCCCTGTACATAGAGAGAGCTCTTTATTTTTGAATTCCCACAAGGGCGTCCCCGGCCGCGGGGGGTGCTCCGGGCTGGGGGCCGCCAGCTGGGAAGCAAGGTGGGACACACACACACACACACACACTGGATGCCTTTGGGAGGGTCCCCCTGATGGGCACCCCCCCATGATGGGCACCCCCCCATGTCCCCATCCTGGTGACGCAGACCGGGCATCCAGCACCCCATTTTCCCCCCTCCCCGGGCAGGCGGGTGGCTGGGTGCCAGCTCCAGGTGCCGGCAGGTTTTAGGCGATGGGGAGGGGGGGTGGTGAGGGGGAACGCAGGCTTTTTGGGGGGGGGGGGGGGGGGGGGCACCTGGGGGAGCTGCGGGGCTCGGGGTGGGGGGGGCTTGGGGCAATCCAGCCAGCACTGACGCAGCATCGAAAGCACTTTAGACTAAGAGAACGGGTCTCTTAGGGGGCACATGCTGCTCCGCCGGGTGCTGGGGGTTCCCCCCTCCCTCATCCGCCTCTCCCCCCCCCCCGCTGCCCCCCGACTCCCCTTCCCCAGGGGAGGCATCGCCCTGCTCCGGGCATCTCCGGCTCGGTCACGCGTGTTCCCCCCGGGGTTTCCCCTTCCTCCATCTCCGTGTCCGGAGGCGCCATGTGTTGCTGGGGGCCTGGTTTTGGCTGGGGAAGGGGAGGGGGGGGGGGGGGGAGGGGGTGTGGGGAAGGTGTTGGGGGGGGGGGGGGAGGGCTGGGGGATAGTTTTTGGTTGTTTTTTTTTTAATTTTTTTTTTAAATTTTTTTTTTTTTTCCTGCATGCCCTTTGCGCGGGAGCAAACCTCGGGCGCTAACGCTGTATGTCGAGGAGCTGAGCTGAGCTGTTACTGTCCCATGAATGCTGGTGGATCGTTGCCAAATTTTTCTCTTCTCCCCTTTTCTCTCATTCTTTTTCCGTCCCTCTTCCCGCCCCCCCCCCCCCCCCGGCCTATCCCCCCTCCCCGACCCCTCCGTCTTTTTTTCTGAGCCTTGTTAAGTGTAAAAGATGACTCTTGATTTCGTTTTTGTCTCGGGAAAACTGCAAATAAATTATGAGGAAAAACAACTGACCAAAAAAAAAAAAAAAAGCTGGAGGGAGAAGGCTGAGTGAATCTGTGCCGCCGGCTGCCCCGTGGCCATGCCTGGGCCACCTGATTGGCCCCCCCTGGGACGCCAAAAGAGTCAGAGCTGGGCTACAACCGTCAAAGACAACTTTATCCTCGCCGGGCCGGTGCGGCCAGTGGCAGGGAAACGATAGGCAACACCGATCACGATACAATCTCGAGCGAAAGCTTTTTTCCCTTCCGCAGGAGGAGGAAGAGGGGACAGCGAGGGGTGTTGAGCCACCCCCCCCCCCCAAGCTGACAAGAGCAGGGGAGGGGATCTCGGTGCTCCCCCCGGCCGCCCCTTGGCCCCGCTCCCCTCCCAGCGCAGGGACCTGAGCCCGGGGGCTGGCTTCCAGCTGGCCCCACGCTGCCCCAGCTTCCCTCTCCCCACCTTGGCAAAGTGGGGGGGGGGCTGCAACACAGCCCCAGGCAGCACAATGGGGGACACCCCCCCGCAAGCCCGCCATGGGGACAGGGGGGCTGCAGGGGCCAAGTGCCGCCCAAGCCCCCCCATCCCATCCCAGCTCTCCCCCACACCCCACCACCCAAGCGAGGGAAGGGGCCCAGAGGTGACCCCCCTCCCTGGGCACCGGGACCACCACTTCCAGTTCACCGCCCAGGGGGGGCAACGGGCAATAGCCCAGCAGCGAGTACCCCCACCAGAGGAAAGCACCTCTTCTTCCCTCCCCACCCCTCTCCCACCCCCCCTGGGCTCACTCTTAGGACACAAATACATAAAAGACTGCCCCCCCCGGCCCCAGCTTCCCCCAGGCAGCCCCGGCTCCTCTCCCTGACCCCGAGGCCGGCAGTGCCGGGGCACCGAGGCACCGGCTGGTGTTATGGATCTAAAGGCCGGGGAGGGCGCGGGGCCAGGCGCCCCGTGGTCCGAGCCGCCCCCGGGAAAAGCGAGGGCGGGGGGTCTCCAGCACTCCCTCCACCTCACGAGGTGCCGGCCCGATGCCAGCCTCGGCAGCCCCTCCAGATGAAAAAAAAGTCACGTAAGCCCACGGCGCCGAGGACGCCCAGCGCTGGGCTTCTGCTTCCTGTCGTCCCGGGCGAGGGCAGAAGGGGAGCGAAGGCCTGGTGGTCCGGAGCAGGAGCCCCCGGGCTCCGCGTCACATGATTTCACAGCAGGAGTTCTGCTTTCGGGCCTGGGAAGAGAAGGAAAAGCAGGAGCGACGCTGGCTGCAGCTCCCTGAGGGCCAAGGGGGGACCCAGGGCCACCCACACAGCCCCCCTCCCGCCGGAGCAAGACGACACGGTCCCAAGCCCTCGCGGTTCACCACCAAGGCGACGGCCCCGTGCCCCCGCGGCGATGGCTTACGGCACAGATCTGACCCCCCTCAGCCATCGCCGCGGCCACAGCCCGTGCCAGGAACCACCGCAGCCGGCATCAACATCACCCACCAGCCACGCGGCCTGAGCGAGGGCTGGGTGAGCTCCGCAGCCAGAGTTCGGGCAACCCAGCTCCCTCCGGGGCCAAAGCAGCCGGGCCAGTGGTCCTTGCCTGGCACCCACACCCACCACCGGGGGGGGTTTATCCTGCCCTTCCCCAGCCCCAGGCCACCCCTGGCTCCTCAGGGAGGGGTGACCCTCCCCCGGGATGAACATCTGGACTCACGGTTTTGTAGAAGGCTTTGGATTGTGCCCCGAGCACCTCCGATTTGGAGACCAAGTCATCCAGCTTCTCCCCTCGCTCCAACAGCGACTCCATGGTGTTGTGCTGCCGAAAGAAACCAGCGCTGAGCCACGGCGCTGGCACCCCGGGCCCTCCCTGTTCCTTCCCTGGCCCCGGGCAGAAGATGGAGGTGCCACCGTGTCCCATCTGGACAGAAGCCTCCAGGCCGCCCTACACCCCAGCCCCCAGCAGACGTGCCAGCTGGAGTGTCCCGGCTGCAGGCCCGGCGTCTTCCTCACCAGGATGATTTTGGTCTCGTCCAGCTCCGCCTGCACTCTGGTCATCGGGTCGGCATCGCGGGGGTTCTCGGAAAAACAACACGATGTCGGCATCGCGGCCGCAGGGACGCCGGCGTCCCCCAGGCCACAGCCCTGCAGCACCCGTGTCCCAGGACGTTGCCGGGGTGTCACCCGTGGGGGCCATACCTGGTATTTGCTGAGGTACCCATCCAAGGCGGCGTAGCTGATGGTCGCCGGGGAGCCCGAAGGCCAGTCGATTTTGCTGACCTGCCTGGAGAATTCATCCAGCACCTGTGGCACGAGGGAGCGGGCGGTTACTGCCAGGAGGTTCTGCCTGCGGGGCCGCGACTGGCAGAAGGGATTTTCCCCTCGAAAAAGGAGATTTTTCTCCTCCTCCTTTTGAGCGCTCTTGAACCAGCCAAGGGAAGAGACAGAAATCAACTTCCTCGGCAAACAACCGACAGAGCGGTGCCCACATAGGAGTGGCTGTCCCCGGCTGTCCCCAAAGCCCTGCACCCTGCCAGGGCGGCCAGACACGTTATTACCGGTTTTCGGCAATGCCAGGAGCGCGGCTGCACTGCGTTTTCCCCCATGAAACCCAAGGCAGACAGGGAGGACGGGGTGTTTGCGAGACCGGTGCCTGGGCTGGCAGGAGAACGGAGCTGGGCCTAAGTCCCAGCTGGCAAAGCCAAGTCACCGCGTGGCTTGGAAGTTTTTGGGCTGGCCGGATCCTGCTCGGCTCAGCTCTGACGTCCCCCAGCTAACGAGCAGGAGGGTCGTTTCCTTGTCAGAGCGTGGACGGGAGATCTGGAGGAGGTCCTGGGAGCAGCCCCACCGCAGACTGTCGCCTCCAGAGCTGCTCCCGGCCTCGCATGCTCACCTTGTCCAGCAAGGTGAAGCAAACCCGCTGGGGATACTCGTTATCTGCAATCACCACGCCGGCCAGCCCGTCGTTCCGGACATACACGTGGCAGAGGTACTCTGGGCAGAGAACGCACGTCAGAAGCGGCAGAAAGGTCCAGAGCCTCCCCCAGCACCCGCCACCTCCCACCCGGGCGTTTCAATTCAGTGACCGCGTTTCACACGATTTCATTAGGAGAGCGGGAAGGGCTCGAGGGACGCTCAAAATCAGCCCCAAATTGTTCCCGTAGCCTGGCCACACGGCACGGGACGCGACGCTGCCTTTCTAGGGCAGCAGGTACTGCCAGAGTTAAACAAAGATCAGCGGGGGAAGCGCTCGGCCTGATTTTAATAAAATAACAACTTGTCACAAGCCTGGAGTGTCATTAAAGAGGCCACAGTGGCCAGCTCCAGGCCGCGCCCTGCGCGTCTCAGGGTTCAGGAAGTACGTGAAACAGGGCGGGGAGGCTGGAGAGGAGGCCAGAGATCAGGGCACAGAGCCCAGACTCACGCGGCAGAGCTCAAGGGAGAGGGGAGGGAGGCTGCGATGGCACAGTCGCCCCTTGGGGGACGCCGGCTGCCGTGCGGGCTAGGGATGGGACAAACTGGGCAAGCTTAGGGGCAGCAGGCACACAGCCCGACAGCTCCGAGTGTCCCAAGGGCAGCACGGAGAGGAACGAGGCTGGAAGGTGGCAGCCAGCCGTCAGGCAGGTCCCTGCTCCTGCCGTCGCCTCTCCCAGGGCAGGCTGGGCTCTTGCCCGGCTCCGCCGCCTCACGTCTTTAGCGCGACTGGCCTGGGCGCCGTTTTGAGTTCTTATTTTTTATTGTAAACAGACAAGGAACGAAGCACGTGCGACAGCGCGTGCTGACCCGGGGTTATCCTCTTACCTTGCTCCTTGACGGAGGCTCTGCTGCCCAGCTCCGAGCGTTCCACAATCAGCTGGCTCGTGAAGGTCATGAATTCCTGCACGCTGCAAACACAAAGCGCCGGCACTCGAGTCTGCGAGGGGACTCAGGCCTGCGGGAGGGGTGCTGGCACTGTAACCGCGGGGGAGATCATCTGTTCCAGAGGTCCCTGGCGCTTTCGGTGGACTGAAACCCTTGCCCACAACCCCCCCACCACGTTTGGGTAGCGGGGATATGGCTGAACCGTGGGTTTTCCCCTCGGGGAACAGGCCGGACCCTGCACCTACGCGGAGCTGCAGCCACCACCCAAACACCTCCAGCTTCACCAGGCCCAGGGCAGGGACTCGCGTCCTCAGGCAGAACTTGCTTTTTGGTGATTCAGCAGAAAGTAAAACACCGCGGAACTGCGGATCTCGCGCCCTGCGCACTCGCAGCAAGGAGCTGCGGGGGCAGCTCCGGCCCCTTCCCTCTCCTCAGCTTCTATCCCGTGCTTGGGGCCTTTACCCAAATCCCACCCGAGGCGCTGGCATTCTGGGGAGGCCATTTAACCCACAAACATACCTCAGCTACCTCCCACTTTGCGTCAAAATTAAGGAACAGCCTTAAGCCAGACTCACCCTAAGTCTGGAAAACATTCCCAAGCCCAGAGCTGAGTCCTGCCAAACAGGCTCCTCGCGTAAACCCTGCTCTTCCCCCCACAGGAAAAGAAGAGGCCAAAAATCACGAGCAAGTGCAAAATAAAACTGTTCCCAACGCACGCTGCCTGGGGCACGTCGGGATTAAGGAACACGAGGCAAGACATTCCCGACATCAGCTGGGAAGCCCCAGGAAGGGAAACCTGTCAGAGCTCAGACCGCAGTTTGCTCAAACACCCCCCCAACACCGACAGCTCCTGCCCGGGAGCTTCACGTGACACGGTGCCGATGAAACGTCAGTGACACCGACGTGGCAAAGACCACGGTTTCCTCGCTGCCTTCCACTGCTGGACACGGCTCCAGCACGGGGATTTGCCCCTCGCAGTTTAGGTACTCCTTAGGGGTCTTTGCATTTCTGCCAGCCCAGACACCACGCGATCAGACACTGGCTCCACCGAGACTCCAAACTGTTTCCAGGCGCTGCAGAGAAAAGACCAGCCCAAAGATTTCTTAACATCCAACTTCAGCAGAAACAGAGGACCGACCCCTTTCTCCTGCTCTGGGGATGTGCCGGCAGCCGCAGCCATCACAATTCCCGTATTTCACGGTATTCCCAGAGGAATCGGCCACCAAAGACTACGTTCCTGACCCTCCCAAATGATCCGGCAGAGGTTTGAGGGCAGACGCTGGCGCCATCCTCCTGCCCAGCAGGTTCTCACGGCTCCCCGGAACCACAACCACATTTATCCCAGACTCAAACCCCAAACCCAGCTCTCTGGTAACTTTGCAGCCTCGAAAAACGCACACGCTGCATTTTTAACCCAAGCTTAAGTTAATGGCACCCCAAACATCGCACCTAAGCTGCCCTCTCACAGGCACCAAGGCACAGCCCCTTGAGCACGACCAGGCAACCAGCTCAGGACAAGGATTAGCCACCAGAGAAAAGCCGTGAGGCTGACAAGCACAGATACGCCCCCACGCTCCGCAAAAGGCATCGCTGCTCCCAAAAAGCCAAGATTTTTTTTTTTTTTTTTTTTTTGAGCAAAGAAATAACCAGCTGCCAGGGAAGCGGCTCTTTTGGCCGTAGCTGATGGCAAAACCATGCAGGGAACGTTCTTGGAATCTGGAAAACCAAGAGCTACGACTACGAAGCAATTTGGGTTTTCAGGAGATCACTTCACCCGCTGCAATCCATCTTCAAGCGCGTGCGTTGGCAGCACTGGCACAGCTCCTCTATCCCTCTCGCGTATTTGGCTAAAAGACTATTTTTTAAGACAATCTTCCTTCAATATTTTCCCTTTATCACTAGAATTGCAGAACCAAATGTGCTCGAGGCTCCATAAAATCTTGGCAGGGATGAGGCGTGGAAAATTCGAGTCCTGTGGGTGAGTATTTCCTACAGCTTTTATCGCCTGGAGCTGGGGGACAGGAAAGGAGCTGTTTTGCAACAGGCACACACTTGATTTCCCAGCTTTTAGAAGCAGCTCCTCTTGGCTGCAAGGGCAGCTGCTAAGAGCTCCATGACCCCTCTGTGTGCACGGAGCGGGACACGCAGGAGCCCAGACGGGCTAAACCGGCTCACCCCAAGCCATCAGAATAACCCAAGCGGAGGTTTGCGGGCTGGGAAAAGTTTAAGATTAGACCAAGCACCTAAATAAAATGCTAGTGGAAGTGTCAGGTGAGCCTTGTTAGCCCGACAAAAAGGCAAGCCTCCTCCCACTCACGTCTCACATCTCAGGAGCCGCCGTGACTACTGGGTTTAGGCACTTGCCAGAGGGAGAAGAGCTGACCTGAGCACTTGGGGTGTTTCCCTGCACCCAGATTTTATCGCTTGGTGGCCAATTAACCGAGTCAAACCTGGCCTCCTGCTGCTGGGCCTGGGCAGGTCGTAGGGAAAATGAGGTTTCGCTCCATTCCTGAGACTGACAGATGGCTCAAAGCGGATGTTGCAGTGCCGAACCGCACGCACAGGGTCCCAGCTCCCCAGGGGAGCATCTCGGGGTGGGGGGGTTATGCCTTAGGAGAAGCCGGTCACCATCACCCCCGCATCCCCAGGGACACAGGAGCAGAACAAGGAAGAAACCCCCAAAAAAGCTTCTACTCCAAGGTCCTGCCCAAGCCACGTGCCAGCCCCACGGCGCCCAGGGGAGAGTCACCCCTCCAGACACCCACCTGGACCTCTGGAAGAAGTTGAAGGTGGACACGTCGTAGGCGGCTTTCAGTAAATGCACTTTGGGGTCTCCCTTGTAAAGGACACTTAGGCTGTAGAGCCTCATGACGGCGGCTCGGCTGCCCTGGGCGGAGGAAGAGCCCTGGGGGTGAGACAGGGCCCGGGCACCGCCGGTGGGACCCCCCCGCCCCCCCCCCACTGCGGGGCCTCGCCAGGACCTCTCCGCCCCCCCCCCCCCCACCGTGCGTCGCGGGGCTTTACCGGGACCCCCACCTTGTCCCCACCCACCCCCAGTGTAACCCAGCCCCCGCCCCAGCATAACCCAGTCCCCGGCCCCCAGTATAACCCAGCTAACCTGGGCCCCGACCCTCTGGTATAACGCAGCCCCCCGGTATTTCCCCCTAACCCACCCCTGGCCCCGGTATAACCCAGCCACCGGTACAACCCAGCTAACCCAGCCCCTGGCCCCCAGCCCCAGCACAACCCAGATAACCTGCCCGCCCAGTATAACCCAACGCCCCAGTCCCAGTCCCAGTCCCAGTCCCAGTCCCAGTCCCAGTCCCAGTCCCAGTCCCAGTCCGGTACCGGGGCTCCGGCACTGGATGTGAGGAGGCGGCGGCCGACGGGGGAAAATGAGCCCGACCCGGAAGCAGAACCGCGGCGACCGGAAGTGACACCGACCCCGGGTAACTGCCACGGGGCCTCGCCCGCCCTGCGCACGCGCTGGCTCCGCCCCGCCCCCCGTGCCTCTTGACCAATAAGCGCCCGCTTCTCCCTCTGGCCTCGCCCGCCTCCGCGGAGCGGCCAATCAGCACCGATTCTGGCGCCGTGGGGCGGGGCTTCTCCCGCAGGACGTCCGGCAGGGGGCGCTCTGTCCCGGCGTCCTTTGCGCGGGGGGGGGGCCCACGGTGGGCCCCGTCGGTGGGGCGGGCCCGTCCCCTTGGGGCGGGGCCCCGTCCCGGGGCCGGCGTCCCGCGCGGCGTGGGCACTGCCCCGGGGGGCGGCGGCGGCGCCGCTGTGGGGCTGTTCTGCGCACGGATGGGAACCCCGCTGTGGGGCCGGCTCCCTGCCCGGGGTGGGCAGCCATCTCTGGGCGGGGGCGCCTGAGCCCTTGGGATGGGGACGAGGCGCTGTGGGGTGACCCCCAGACCCTCCCCACAGCCCCCTCATTCCCCTGTGGGGCTGCCAGCTCCCCCACGGCCCCCATCCAGCCTTCCCGGGGGACCTTTCCTGCGCCCTCCCCGGTTCTGTGTCTGAGGGGACGCTGCCGCTGACCGACACTGGGAGGTTTGGGGTCTTCCCATGGCCGGGGCCGTTGGGAAGGGGTCCCCTCCTCCTTGGGGTCTTCCCCTTGCCCATCAGGGACCTCCATAAGGCGCCATTTCCCCAGCGCTTGGCTGGCGGCACCAATAAGGAGACGTCAAAACCTGACCCCAAAAACCAGCCCCAAATCTGCCATCGATCCCGCCATTGCCAGAGCGTTTCCCATCCTGGGGGCATGGAGCACTTCCCAGTCACCCTCGCCCCCGGCTGGGCAGCCACAACCTTTGTTACGGAGCCACTGACTCCTCCGGCTGCCGCCGTCGCCATGGGAGCGTGCTGGGTTGCTAAGCCGTCCGGTGGAGTGCTTGCCACCACCGCCAGCACATCGAGCCGTTGATATGGCAACTGGAGTGGGGACACGGGTGGCCTGGGGCGTGGTGCTTCGCATGACGGGGCCAGCGGCCCCCAGCGGGGAGGGGTCCCGGCCAAGCCTTGCCGCCGCACCGGGACTTCCCTGTTGGCTGTAGAAACCCACCAGGGTGGGCTCACCGCCCCTCACCACCCTGAAACTCACCTGGCATCCCGGTAAATATATTTACCGGTGATAGGAAGCGAGCGGGGAGAGCACGACCTGCATCCGCCCCCCCGGCGCGAAGGATGTGGGGCGAGATCGCTGAGCCCGCCAGGGCACCGGGCCCTTCTCCCTGCCCCTCCGCTTGAGGTCCAGAGGCGGCGGGGGGGGAGGGGAAAGAAGATCGGGACCCCCCCCTCAGCAGGTGCTGGAGAGCAGGCAGCTGCCGTCGGATGAGATAAAGCAGCGAAAGTGGAGCATCCTCCGGTGGAGCGAGGGACGGAGCAGCCCAGCGCCGGGACGGGGAAGGGGGCTCACTGCCCCGGGCAGGCACGGCGGCGGGGAGCCCGGGGTCTGGGGGGGGACGGCTCAGCCCGCAGCCCACCCTGCCCCGACAGCTGCCCCCATGCTGGATCACCGAGCCAGGATGGAGAGCGGCAGGAAGGAGAAGGTGAGGCCGGTGCCAGGGCGATCCTAGGGGCGGTGGCGGGGAGACGGGGTGGGGGGCACCTGGTGGGTGTGGGGAGTGGCACGGATCCTTCCCGGGCTGCCAGCCATCCCTGCGGCGAGTGGCCGGGCGCTGCAGGCGTCTCCCGCTGGTCAAGGTCCTCACTGGGGACAGAGGTAGCTTGGAGGGGAGGACGGCTGGCGGGGAGGACACCTGCTCCGGGGGCAAAGACATGCAGCCTGGGGTCAGCCCCGGTGTGCCCAGGGGGGTTCCTGTCCATGAGGTCATCCCCCGGCACGCTCCGGAGGGGGGGGGCCCAGCGCCGTAAGCCAGGGCACTGCATTTTGGTGTACCGGGTGTCACCACGACATGGGCCGTGCCCTGTCCCCGCGCCGGCGAGGACTCGGGACGGAGCTGGGAGCGTCTGCGGGACCGCACCGCCTGGCTGGTGTGCTCCCGCAGCCCGGGCATCGCCCTTGGCACCTTGCTGCCAGCCCTGGGATGAGATGGGGCCCGTCACCTCCTTCGGCTGGTCATCACCATTGTCACCGAGGCACCCGGGAGTATGGCACCCGGCGCGTCCCTGGCCAAACATCGGCTGGGGGCAGCTGCTCCCGTCTCCTCTTCTGGGTGGATTGAGCTCACAGAGCTGTGCCGTGGGTGAGGACAGCAAGACGCTTCCCCGCCGCAGACTGGGACATCCAAGGGGACACTGAGGGGGGACAGCATGTGCCAGGGGCAGGAGCGCATGGCTGGCGGAGTCGGGCATCACCAGCCATCGCAGCCTTTGGCCACATGGTTTCCAGCTTTGTCCCCTCTGCGGGATATGTCAGAGCAAGCAGTTTTCTTGGGAAGCTGAGAGCCGGTTTCGGTCGCATGGGAAGAGCCAAATCCCGCCAAGGAAGAGCCAAACCCATTGTTTCAGAGGCGAGAGAAGGGATGAGTTGGGGCACGCAATGCCTGAGATGGAAAAACCACTGGAGGAATAAAACTCGGAACTTCCGCTGACATCCTCAGGTGCCAGCCCCAGGGACGGGGACCCTCCGGCTATAGCAAATTCGGCGTTCCTGTGCCGAACGGTGCTGCAGGCTGGCTTCCGCGTTGTGGAGCGCCGAATGCCTTCAGCCGCCAGCTCCAGCAAGATGGTTGAGTCCAGACCCGCTCTTTTCCTGGCAGGATTTTTCCAACCATCCCAGCCTGAACACCCGTGGGGTCGTGGCCGATCTCGCTGTGGTGCTGCCCCATCCCCTTTCCACGGTGGCCGGTGGCATTCCCTGGCACGGTGGTGTCCCCCGTGGCGCAGCCACATCTTCTCTAAGGGGTTAATGGAGCCCCCGGGCTTGGGGGAGGATGGCTGGGGAGGTGTCGAGATTCCCCCTGGCTGGGGGTGGGGGCTGAGGCCCCCGGGGCGTGAGGGCTCCGCGGGGCAGGAGCTTTCGGGGTGAGGAGATGTTTGGGATGAGCCCCTGCTCAGGGGGGCTGGAGGCTGAGGGACGGCGTTCGGGGCCTGGTGATTGATCAGGACAGACCTGGGGCAGCGGCCAAGCGGCCGCAGCTTTGGCTGAGCTGAGGTGGTGGATGCTCTCCCCATGCCGGAACACTCCGAACCTCATCCCGAAGCCTTTAACAGAGCTCCCCAGCCCAAAACACATTGGGAAACGGCGACAGACTCGAGGAAAATGTCTGTCCACCGGCGAAAGTGCAAGTGGGAGCGTTTTAAGCTTGCCCGGATCCCAGTGACTAATGAGCCCTCTAATGCCACCAGCTACATCTGGCCGAGCAGCGAGCGCTCGCTCCCCCCGGCTCCATCTGACAGCCCGGGGCTGCCTGCCCCCGATTACGTGCCGTGGCTAATGGAGGCTGCGCCGGCGGCGGAGCCCAGGGTTGCTACGTAAAGGGTAAATACAGGTCCTGCCTGCCAGGCGCTTCCCTCGAGTGGGCCCTGCGATTCTCCCTGGTAGCGAGGCGAGGGAGCATTTCCCGATAGCGCTTTTTATATCCTGCCCGCGGTCCTGCCCGCCCTCGGCTCCCACTTGCCCTGAGTTTGGTGGGCTGGAAATGGTACCCGCGGTTCCCGGGGGACCAAGGAGGATGCGGCATCCTCATTGCAGACACGGAGGGGTCCCCTGTCCTCGGTAGGAGCCACTGAGCCCCTAAATGGCATCGCCAAAAGCACTTCTTGCTGGGAAAGACCCTGGGATTCAGCGGGATGGGATGTCCCAGGTCACTGGTCCAAGCCCTGCTGGAATGGCACCGGCTTCAAAGCAACTGGCTGAGCTCGTGGAAGATGAACCGGCTGAAGGTGACAGCACAGGGACTCCTGTGCTGACCACGGATGTCTCGCAGGCAGCGCTGGGAGCGGTTTTGGGGCCACAGCGGCTCGTGCCAGCCCTGCGGATTCACCAGCGTGTCCGTTAGGTTGGAGGCAGGATAGCAGAGGGATGGGATAAGGTGGTCTGGGCTGTCTGTGCACTGATGGGGAAAACCAGCGTGAGGAGAAGGAAAATTTGGATTATTTATAGCGGTTCAGGCCACCTGGGTCCCATATCCCCTGTCCCCGGCTGATGCCGTCCGTCCTGCTGCAGGTGGAGCAGATCCTGTCAGAGTTTCGGCTGAAGGAGGAGGATCTGAAGAAGGTGATGTACCGGATGCAAAAAGAGATGGACCGAGGGCTAAAACTGGAGACGCACGAGGAAGCCTCCGTCAAAATGCTGCCCACCTATGTGCGCTCCACACCTGAGGGCTCAGGTACAGCGTGGCCGGGCTGGGCGGGCATTGCTCCCGATGCTTCGCCATGACACCTTGTCCCCACACCTCGCCGAGCTCGGTGCGGGAGGCCGAGACACCCCCCCTGAGCTGGTCACCTTGTGTCCCCTCTCCCCGGCTTCGCAGAGGTCGGAGATTTCCTGTCGCTGGACCTCGGCGGCACCAACTTCCGCGTGATGCTGGTGAAAGTGGGCGAGGGGGAGGAAGGGCAGTGGAAGGTGAAGACGAAGCACCAGATGTATTCCATCCCGGAGGATGCCATGACGGGGACGGCCGAGATGGTGAGCTGGGCAGAAGGGGGCATCCCATCCCCTCCCGCGTGGTCCCCATCACCGGGCAGGGGCACGCTGTGCTGTGTTTCGGTGGGGATGGCGGCATGTGCGACCCTCATCCCTCTAGCCTGGCGGGAGCCAGGCGGTGGCAGGGAGTTGGCCACGCTCAGGGCACCCATGGTGGGGATGGTGGCCGGCTGCGGGCAGTGGGAGGATGGGGACAGCCCCCAGGAAAGGCTCGACCTCCTCTCTTCCAGCTCTTTGACTACATCTCCGAGTGCATCTCCGATTTCCTGGACAAGCACCAGATGAAGCACAAAAAGCTGCCCCTGGGCTTCACCTTCTCCTTCCCTGTGCGGCACGAGGACATCGACAAGGTGAGGAGGTGGCCAGGCAGCAGAGGGACTCAGGGGTCCCCATGAGCCTGCTACACCTGCAGCCCCATTTTGGTCTTCCCCTCGCTCCAGGGCATCCTCCTGAACTGGACCAAGGGCTTCAAAGCCTCTGGCGCAGAAGGGAACAACGTGGTTGGGCTCCTGAGAGATGCCATCAAACGGCGAGGGGTGAGATGATCGTACGGTTTGTGCTGGTACCGTAGTGGGGGGAGAATCCGGCACCCCCGGCCGTCCCCGCGATGTGGCCGCTGGAGCCCCACGTGTCCCTGCGAGGGGTCATTCCATGCGTGTGTGTGATCTGTGTGTGTATCCTCACCCTTGGGGACCCCCCACCCTGCTGCGCGTCAGCCCGGACCCCCGGTGAGACTCCGACGGTCCCTCTCCCGTCCCCAGGACTTCGAGATGGACGTGGTGGCGATGGTGAACGACACGGTGGCCACGATGATCTCCTGCTACTACGAAGATCACCGGTGCGAGGTTGGGATGATTGTGGGTAAGACGGCCCCTTCCCGCCGGGACGGGCAGGCGAGGGGGAGACCGTTCCCACAGCCCCGTTCACGCTCCCCTGCTGCGAGCAGGGGTTTGTCCTTTTGGGGAACACGCACTGAGCACAGGGGGGTGGCAGCAGCACCCTGCTGAGGTCTCCTGAGGTTGGGACGCCGGGTGGCATCGCCTGGGCCTGGCATGATGGTGGGGGCAACTTTGAGGTGGAAAGGGGGTAGTCACCATAATGTGTCTGGTGATCCGCGGCATGGGGCAGTCCCCAGGGGACATCCTCTCTCCAGCTGACGGTGGCTCCGGCATGTCACCGTATGGGTGGGGATCCATTGGAGGCGGCCAGCGCCAGCCGTGCCAGGGAGCCCGGGAGGTGGGTTTGAACCCTCCAGGCTCCTTCCCCCCCCCCAAGGGGAGCAGCCCCCCGCCACCCTCCAGACCCATGCTGGCTTCAGCGCTATCAACCACCCGGCCATCTGGGCTTTCCGCACTGGCTCTCGGCCTGGGTAAACACCGCGCCGGGCTGTTTATCAGCTCCTCCGGAGGCCAGGCTGCCATGGCCTCGCAGCAGCCGTAGCCCCTAGGACCCCGTGGTGGCCGTCCCTCAATACCCACTGGGGACGAGCAGTCGGCAGGGGCCGCAGGGAAGGAGCCCGGGGGGAGCAGGAGGGCTGAGCTTCCCGACCCATGTCGGGATGGGGCCGTACAGCTCCGAGCGGAGTCCCCCCGCTGCGGTGCCGTCGGGATGGGAGGGACGTGGGTGTTGGGGGTCCCATCCCTGGTTCCCACCGGCAGGAACGGGCTGCAACGCCTGCTACATGGAGGAGATGCAGAATGTGGAGCTGGTGGAGGGCGACGAGGGGCGGATGTGTGTCAACACGGAGTGGGGGGCCTTCGGCGCTTCGGGGGAGCTGGACGAGTTCCTCCTGGAGTACGACCGCGTGGTGGACGAGACCTCACTTAACCCCGGTCAGCAACTGTAAGGAATAGGACAGATCCAGTTCCTCTGGGCATCCCGCCCCCCACCCTCCCCATCCCCGGCCGCGTCCCCTCCACCCACCCTTCTCCTTCCCCCTGCCCGCCCGTGCCACGCTGGGCTCAGTTGAGGCCGGAGGAACTCATCACAGGTACCCCCAAAGTGGGGGTCCTTCGCCCCGGCTGCCATGCCCGCATGCAGGGATGTGTCCAGCAAGTGAGGGGAAGGAAAGAGGGGGTGCTACGGGACGTGGCCCCCCCAAGTCCTGGCTCTAACGGCCCCCCTTGCCTGTGTCTCCCCCCCCCCAGCTACGAGAAGATCATCGGGGGGAAGTACATGGGGGAGATCGTCCGGCTGGTGCTGCTGAAGCTGGTGGACGAGAACCTGCTCTTCAACGGGGAGGCCTCCGAGAAGCTCAAGACCCGTGGGACCTTCGAGACCCGCTTCGTGTCACAGATCGAGAGGTATGGGGCTGATGGGGCCGCGGCGGGGGGCGGCACCCCCAAACCAGCCCACCGCACTGCCCCACGGGGGGTCCTCTGTCCTGTCACCCCACACTGGGGTGTCCCGCCGCAGGGTCCCTATGGCCCATCACCCCACAGCAACCTCCTCTGAGCATCCCATATTGGGCCCCCCCATCCCCTCACCCCACACCAGCCCTGTGGAACTGCCCCATATTGGGGTCCCCGTGTCCCACCCGGCCCTGACCAGTGCGCCCCTCTCTCCCCATCCCAGCGACTCCGGTGACCGCAAGCAGATCTACAACATCCTGACGGCCTTCGAGCTGCTGCCCTCGGGGACAGACTGTGACATCGTGCGGATGGTCTGCGAGAGCGTCTCCACCCGCGCTGCCCAGATGTGCTCGGCCGGGCTGGCCGGCGTCATCAACCGCATGCGGGAAAGCCGGAGCCAGGAGACCCTCAAAATCACCGTGGGGGTTGACGGCTCTGTCTACAAGCTCCATCCCAGGTGAGGATCCCTGGGAGCCTTCCTCCCACCGCCATGCCCTTCCTCCTCCTCCTGCATCCTCCAAGTCTTGACCCCATTTTTTTCCCCTTGGGCAGCTTCAAGGACCGCTTCCACGCCACGGTTCGGCAGCTGACGCCCGGCTGCGACATCACCTTCATCCAGTCGGAGGAAGGCAGCGGGCGTGGGGCTGCGCTCATCTCGGCTGTCGCCTGCAAAATGGCCTGCATGATGGGGCAGTGAGAGAGGACTCGGGGGGAGGATGAGGATGATGACGGCAGGGGGGAGCGGGAGGACGGTGGTCCCGCTTGGAGCTCTGCGAGGAGCAGAGACAGACGCGGGATGGGATTTGCCGCCGGCGGAAGCGGCTCCCGGCTCCCCAATAAATGGGGTTTGTGTGGACTTCTCCTCCGGGGCCGCTTGAGCGAGAGCTCCTTGTCTGCCTCATGCCCGCATGGAGACCCCCACCACGGGACTGCCCCACACACGTGGGCCAGCTGAGGGTCTTCCCGTGCTTCCCTGGCCCCCCGCATCCCCGCCCAGCTGCAGGGAGTGGGGCTTCCGCGCCTCCCCCCAGCCCCTTCACTGGGGGTGAGCCCCCCCCAGGGGGGGTGGCTGAGAGATAAGGGCCTGGTTGGGGGGTACCTGGGCGCCGGGGGGGCAGAGGGGGCTGGCCCCCACCAGTGAGCCCTGGGGTGCAGGGACCGACTGGGGTGCACCAATGTGGTGGGGATCTTCGGGGATCCCCTCCAGTCTCGTCCCCATCCCAGGGATGGGGGGGGGGGGGCAGAGCCTGGGGGCACCTCAGCCTCCCCCTCCCACTGCTGACCCCCAAAAAAGGGGGCATAGACCCCCACCAAGGGCTAAACCCCACTCCCGCCAGCAGCAGCTCCCCGAAACCCAGTGGGTCCCCAGCCCACCACAAGCAGGGGGGCACATGGGGGATCCGCCAGGGGCTGTTTTATGCTCTGGGATGCTACAGCTCCGCCACCTTCCCCAGCAGCCAAAATTAGTGTCCCCCCGCTTCCAGTGACACCTGGGGGGGCCCCGGCCTGGCTTGTGTCTGGCACAGCCCAGCGGCGTCAGCGCGGAGTTTGGCTCGGCTGCCTGCATCCACTGACGGATTTAGCTGAGGGCGATAAGGGGGGGATAAAAGCCAGAGCAGCCTGGGGACCCCCAGCCCGGGGCCGCAGTTGGGATGGTGAGTGCAGCCATGGACCCCCCCCAGGAGATGGGGATGGGGCACCCCAGGGTGTGGGGATGCTGCAGGGGGGACTGGGGGTACCCCAGCGTGTCGGGGTCCCTCTGGGGTGCAGGAGCAGCCCAGGTATTTGGATCCGCCTGAAGGTTTGGGGCACCCCAGGGTGTTGGGGTCCCTCTGGGGGTCTGGGGCGTCGGGTTCCCCAGAGGGGCCAGGGCAGGGGTTCGGGATTTGCTGCGGGGGACTGGGGTCACCCCCGGGTGTTCGGGTCCTCCTGGGGCACTCCAGTGCAGTGGGGTCCCTTTGTGGGTTGGGGGCACCCCGGGGTTCTGGGATCCTCGTGAGGGTCTGGGGCACCCCAGGGATTTGAGTCCCCCAAAGGGTCTGGGGCAGGGTGTTGGGGGTCCCTGGAGTGTCTGGGGCACCCCAGGGTGTTGGAGTCCATCGGGGGCCTGGGGGCACCCCAGGGTTCTGGGTCCCCCTTGACGGTCTGGGGCACCTCGGGATGTTGGGGTCCTCAGGGGGTCTGGGACACTCCACTGTCTTGGGGTCCCCCTGGGGATCTGGGGCGCCTGACGCTCTTGAGCTCCTCCTGGGGCAGCCCAGGCTGTGTGTGGTCCCTCGGGGGGTCTGGGGGCACCCCAGGGTTTTCAGGTCCATGTGAGGGTCTGGGGCACCCCAGGGTGTTGGGGTCACCCTGGGGGTGTTGGTGTCCTCCTGGGGCACCCCAGGATGGGTTCCCTCTGAGGCTTTGGGGCACCCCAAGGTGCTGGGGTCACTGTGGGCGTGTGGGGGCACGCCAAGGTCTGGGCCAACTTGGGGGTCCGGGGACACCCTTGGCTATCTGGGGCCACCACATGGGTCTGGACCACCCCAGGGGGTTTGGGGCCACCCTGGGACATGGGGGCACCCCAGGATGCAGGGATATCTCAGGGTGTTGGGGTGACCCCGGAGTGTTGGGCCTCGTTAACTTCCCCATCTTCTTGACGCCCTTTGGGGAGCAGCTGAACGGCGAGCGGCCCCATAAAACCCCCTGACACCCCACAACACCCCGTGACACCCCAGGGGTCAGCCCCAAACCCCACCTAATGCCCCCCCCAGCCAGGGCACCGACCCCAGGGAGTCCATCCTCAACACCTTCAAGCCCTTGGACCCCACCGGCACCATGAACAAGGACGAGTGAGTGGGGGGTGACAGGGAGCCTCAGGGCACCCGGCTGGATCCTGCGTCCCCTGGGATGGGGACAGGAGCCGCCCCCCAGCTGGTCCCTCTTCCTGCAGGTTTAAGCAGCTCCTCCTGACCCAGGTGGATAAGTTCTCCCGGGAGGAGGTGAGGTGGCTCCCCTGGCTGTCACCCTCACTGTCACGGTCCCCTGCCCATCCTGTCCCCTCGTGCATCCCTGCACAAAAGGGAGCAACAGGACCCTCGGGCAAAGCGGGTGCACAGGACACCCGGCTCCGCCTGCCCACAGGGAGGGGGACACAGCTCCTGTCCCCAAATCCCTGTGTGTCCTCCAAGGTCCCCGTGTGCCCAGCCCCATCCCTGTGATCCCAAACCCCATCCCTGAGATCCCCACGTGCACCACATGGACCCTGTCCCCAAGATTGCCATGTGTCCCCCGTGATTCCCGACCCCGAGATCCTGGACCCAAGGTCCCCGTGTGTCACCCAAGGTCCCTGTCCCCGTAGTCCCCATGGGGACCCATCCCAGCCCACAGGGTACGTGTCCCCACGCAGGCGGAGCAGCTGTTCGTGGTGACGGCGGTGTCGGGGAACATCGACTAAAAGTCCTTGTGCTACGTCATCACCCATGGGGACAAGCAGGAGGACTGAGGCGCCCGCGGGTCCCCCGCCCCCGCCACTCGCTCCGGCCAAATGAACCACGAAACAAGGGGATCTCATCCATCTGCAGCATCCCCAGGGAGGGAGGTGTCTCGGTTCAGCCTGGGCTTCACACCTAGTGTCCCCGTGGAGCTGGCGTGTCCCCCAACACAAGGGACAGCCCCCCTCCCCCAAAGGACAGGCACTCAGGGGACCCTTGGCACCGGGAGACAGCAGGGCCACTGTCCCCAGGAGACGTGGTAGCCTGGGGCGCGGTGCTTTATTGCATGGGGAGGGGGATCCAGGCTTTGGGGTGGTAGGTGGGGCTGGGAGAGGGTCAGGGGTTTGGGGGGTGGCACTTGGGGCCAGCTGCGGGGCTGAGCCCTGTGGAGACAAGGAAGGAGCGGTAAGTCGGGGGCCACCGTCACCCCGTCACCACCAGCTGAGGCGCCAGCAGAAGTGGCTCCTCCAACCTTGCCCCCCTCTCCAGGATGCATTTTGGGGTCTCCATCTTGCCCCTACCCTGTGGGGGTGCAGGCAGGTTCCCTCCTGGAGGCACAGGACCCCCAGATGCCCTCCTACCCCTGGGGCAGGCGTGGGGTGCTGGGTGTGGGCTGCGGGATATGGGATGCAGGACACGGGGCCGGGGGTGCAGGATGCCGGATGTGGGGCGCGGGGCGCAGGGGGCGGGATGCAGGATGCAGGCTGTGGGGTGCAGGACGGGGGACGCAGGACATGGGGCGGGTGCTGACCGGGCTCAGGCCTTGCAGACGCCGATGGCGGCGCAGGTGTCCTCGGGCTGGTCTCCGTTCTGCAGCGCCTCGCTGATCTCCTCCCGGTACTTCTTCACCAGCCACTTGCAGGCTCGGCTCAGCCGCCTGCCCAGCGCCCGGCAGGCCTTGCCCAACACCTTCTCCACCGCCGCCTGCCGAACAGCACGCTGGCATCAGCGGGGCCACCCGTGGGGTGCCACCCCCACGCCCCGCTGCCCCGAACCCCCCAGCCACCCCTCACCTCGTCGGGATCGTCGCCCGCCATCGCCTTGATCTGCTGCAGGATTTTGGTGCACAGGCTGCACTTCTTCCCTCTGCCTGGCCCCGACACGTCCCCTTCGGCCACGTCCCCTTCGGCCACGTCCCCCTGCAGGGGGACAGCGTAGACCCTCAGGGCTGTGCCCCAGCGTGGCCCCAATGCGAGTGTGGGGCTGCCCCACGGCTGGCGCTGAAGCGGTGGGGCTGGTGCTCACCAGGGCCAGGCTGTCCCAGAGATCGCGGCAGTACTGCTCCCGGTGGCACTGGATGGCGGTGGCCATGTCCTGGCACCAGGATGCGGGGCCACCCCGGCAGGGCTCAGGGACAGCAGCCTGCGCCGCTGAGCGGGGATGGGGAGGGTGAGCACAGACATGGGAGCGTGTGCCCGTCCCTGTGTGCCCCAGGAGTGCCCAGACCCTGTCCCTGTCACCCCCAGGTGGATCTTGCCTGCACCATCCCTCCCACCTGTCCCCATGTCCTCCTGTCCTCGCCATCCCAGGTACCTGTCCCCACACTGACCCCGTCCCCACCATCCCCAGGTCCCCAGGTGGACCTTCTCCCTGCCATCTCCACGTGCTTGTCCCCATGGCTTCCTGTCCCTGCCACCCTCAGGTCCCCACAAGGACCCCGTCCCCACCATCCCCAGGTCCCCAGGTGGACCTTCTCCCTGCCATCTCCACGTGCTTGTCCCCATGGCTTCCTGTCCCTGCAACCCTCAGGTCCTCACAAGGACCCCGTCCCCACCATCCCCAGGTCCCCATGCAGTCCTTGTCCCCACCATCCCTCCTGCCCATCCCCACATCCTCCTGTCCCCACCATCCCTGGGAACACATCCCCATGAAGCCCCCATCCCTGCCATCCCCAGGTCCCCACACAGTCCCCGTCCCCAGCTGCTGTCCCCAAGCACACTGCCACCCCCGCTGACCCCGTGTCCATCCCCACGCGCCCCCCTACACCCCAGGGTCTCCCTCCCCTGGCTGGGACGCAGGGCAGCAGGGACCCCTGTTACCTCCCACCGCCACCAGCACCAAGAGGAAGGCGGCAGCCATGGCGAGCCCACTCGAGAGGCTGACAGCGGGTGACAGTGGGTGACAACCGGCGTGTCCCACCCTGACGGCTTTTATAGCCCGCCGTGTGGGCTGTGGGGACGGCTGCGCCAGTCAGCGCCGCCGAAACCCAAAAAGCCCTTAAAATGGAGCGTGTAGGTTCGCCACCCCGCTTCCTCCCTCACACCTCCGCCCCCGCGGCAGGAAGGGGGGACAGGGACGGGGGGGGCCCCACTCCCCAGCCCCCCAGGCCCACTGGGGGCTGAGCGCGGGGCCACGATGGGGGGAGGTGGGTGTGGGGCCGGGTCCTCCTGGGCTCCGCGGCATCCCAGCGGGCCGTCCCGGTGTCCCCCCGTCCCCTCCCGGGCTCCCTGAGGCCTCAGGGGTCGGTCGCGGTGTCCCCTGTCCCCCCGTGGGCTCCCTGGTGTCCCGGGCCCACCCAGGTGTCCCCCCGTCGCCCCCCGGTGGGTGCCGGTCCTACCCCCCCCCCCCCCCCCGTTCCCACAGTGACGGCGCCGCCACGGATGGTTGCCACGGCGACCCGCCGCCTTGACGTCACTTCCGCCCCGCGGCCACGCGACTTCCGCGCTTTGCGGCGTTCGCGCCTTTTCCCCCCCGCCCCCCCCCATGGCGGGTCGCGGTGCCGGGCAGGCGGGCCCCCCCGACCTCTGACCCCTGACCTCTGACCCCGTACGTGACCTGCGGCCGGGGGGGCCTGGGGGAGCCCCCTGTGGGGGGGCCATGAGCGGCCCTGAGGGGGGGCGTGGGGGGTCTGGGGCGGGGGCCTTCGCCATGGGTCCTGGGGGGACCCTGGGGCTGGGGAGGCCCTACAGGGTCCTGCTAGCCGGGGGGTCTGGGGGGGGGTTTGGGCTGGGGTGTTTGGGGTGGGGGGGCGATGGGTTCCGGGGGCGTCCTGGTTCCAGGGGGTGTTTTGCGGGGAAGGGGGGTCCCAGTGCCCTGGGGGGGGGGGTGTCCTTGTGCCAGGGTGTGTGTTTGGGGGGGGCTGAGAGGGGTCTGGTGGCAGGAGGTGTTTTTTATGGGGGTGCTCCTGGTGCCGTGGGGACCCTTTATGGCAGGGGGTGTGTTTAGGGTGGGTCCGGGGGGGGGGCGGGGGCGGTCCTCGTGGCGGTCCTCGTGGCAGGGGGTGTTTTTGTGGGGGTCCCGGTGTCCTGGGGGGGTTCTTTGTGCCAGAGGGTGTGCTTAGGGAGTGTCCTGGAGTGAAGTCTGGTGCCAGAGGGTGGTTTGGGGGGGGCTCCTGGTGCCTTGGGGGGGTTCTTTATGCCAGGGGGTGTCCTGGTGCAGGGGGTGTTTTTGGGGGGGGTCCCAGTGCCCTGGGGGGTGTCTTTGTGCCAGGGGGCTGTGCAAGGCTCCTGGTGCCAGGGGGTGTTGGGGGGGTTCACGGGAGGCTCTGGTGGCCAGGATGTATTTGGGGGGGGCTTTGGGTGTCCTGCTGCCGGGGTATGATTTGGGGGGGGGGAGGGGGTCCTGGGGTTTTGCTGGCACCAGGGTGTGTTTGGGGGTGCCGTGGTGTTGGAGGGGAGAGAAAGGAAGGGGGGGTGCAGCGTTTGGGGGGGTTAAGGCCTTGTTCGTATTTTGGGAGGGCGAGGGGGTCAGTTTGGGGGTGGGGGCCACCTCCAGGGAGGGATTTGTGGCACCTTGGCGGTGATGGTCACGGCTGGGGGAGGTGCCGGGAATTTGCCGGGATCCTTAATTTTCCCGTTTGCTTTCCAGCCCCGCCGTTAAAACCCGCCGGCGTCCAGCCCCGCCGCTACGGCCCGACGCCCACCATGTTCTGGGAGCAGGCGGCCCCCACGGCGCAGGGTTTGCTGGCCCCCCCCTCCGCCGAGGCCTCCACCTTCGCCAGGGTGCCGGTCTCGGCATACACCGACTGCTCCCAGCCCTTCCTGCTGGGCGAGCGCAGCTTCAGCCGCCAGTACGCCCACATCTACGCCGCCCGCCTCATCCAGATGCGGCCCATCCTGGAGGAGCGGGCGCGACAGAAGTGGGGTGAGTCCCTCTGGGGAAACCCCGCCTTGCTGTGGGAAAGGAGGACAAAGCCGCGCGGCTGGAAGCTTTTTGGAGATTTTTCAGCACGTGTTGGCCGTCGGTTCCTAAGCTTACACACACGTTAAGGGGTCAAATAACCCACGGGTGGTTTTTTGGGGGTGGTTTCTCCACCGGACAGTGTCCCGACATTTAAACATCAACTGTGGAGAGAAAAGAAAACCTTTTTTTTTTTTTTTTTCTTTTTTTTTTTTGTCCTGCTCACCAGGCCAGCTCAAAGCTTCCGCTGGCTGTCAGCAGCACGAGTTAAGCGTGAGGTTTGTCGGGGGGCGGGAGAGGCGCCGGTTGCGCCGGGGGGGCCATTTCCTTGCCTGCGGGGCTGCGTGAGCGGTTGGCGGGTGGGATTCTAACGCCTGAGACTTTCCATCCGAAGGCGTAACGGCGGCGCTGGATGAAGCCACCACCTTGCTGCTGCCAGGGCATGGTGGCTGAGCTTTCTGGCTGGCCTCGGCATGGCACTTGGCTCCCCCAGTGCCGTAAAAGCCCATTACCGAATTTCACCGCTCTTGGGCCAGCCAAGCTTTCAACTTTGCCCTTCTGTGGAGATTTTTGGGCTGGCTGCTTGTTTTTCTTTCTCTCCCCAGCCCCAGGGGCTGCGCGGGGAAGCAAAGCCCGCGCCGGGCTGTGCCGGCTCAGCAGCGGATGTCGTTCCTTGGCCGGTCGCCCCTGGACCGTAACCCTGGATTTTGCCAAGGGTGATGGGAAGCAGCGGTTTTGTAAAGTTCCACTTCCCGGCGTCATGCAATGGGATGCGATTTCTGGGGTTTGTCTCACAGCAAGAGGCGCCTGCAGGCAAAATCTGGAGAGAGCAGCCCCCCTCCCGCTAAACACACACATTCGGGGGGTTAGAGCCAAGAATAAGAAACTAAAATGGGATTGTTTTTTCTGACTCTGAGTGTTTGCATTCCTGGGGTGGATGAAGCCATGTTTCCAGCTCCGCTGAGCCCAGGGTGCCTGTGATGGCAGCGGGGCGCTTTCCACCGGGCAGCAGTCACGTTCAGCAGGCGCGTGATTAGCAAAGGGAGAGTTTGGAGGGAGAAACGTCCCGTGACCAGAAGGGATGACCTGACGGAGGGTCCGGCACGGCAGCGGGCTCTGGCAGTGTTGTTCTGGGAGAGGAGCCCGGCAGCTCTCGCAGCGCCAGCGCAGTGCGCAGCCAGTCTTCCTCCCTCCTTGGCTGGAGGCTCAGGATGGATGGGCTTGATTTAAACAGGGGGAAATAAAAGTCCTGCAGTCTCGTAAAGGATGGGGCTGAAGCGTCTCTGGGTCCTCGTTCGTGAGGTGAGAAGTCTCGGGCTCAGCTTGTGCTGAGGGAGATGCATTTTTTTTGCTGTCTGCAAACGCTCCCCACCACAAAGGCGACGAAGTGCTGGAGCTGTGATGCTCTTTGCACCTCCGGAGGCACCTCCTGAGTTTTGGTTCCCCCAGCCCATATCTCCCTGTGGATCCCTGGCTAAAGCCCAGGGACCTGTTTGTGCCTTTCAGGGAGAGGAAACCCTGACCCTCCCCAGCAGCCTGTCTTCATGCCGGGATCTTCCCAATTGCCCGGCTGCGATGGGAATCCTGGCTTCCAGCAGGGATCCCGGGTGGAGGATCTGGCCCTGGCAGAGGTCAGACTTGGGGGTGGTGAACGATCTCTCCTGGCTGTCAAATTTGAGTGAGATGTTTGGGTCGTCTCCTGGCGGGAGAGCACGAACACCAGCCCCTCGTGCCCAAGGGCAGGAGCACTGGCTCTGTGCCCAGCTGGGGCCGTCCTGGAGCCATGCACCCTCCCTTCCTGGGCAGAGCTGGACCCGTGGGCGCAGCGGGGGCTTTGCACACTGTCCTGGGTGGTGGCTGGTAGCTGCGGTCCCCCAGATGCCGGCATGACCCGGCTTTCCTCCCCCTCGACGCAGAGGAAATGCCTGCAGGCCGTGCTGCCTCTCTGGTAAGCTCCATTGGCCCCATCTGGCCTACACATGTGGACTCGGCTCCATGCCTCCAGGAAAGATGAGAGGCTTCGCAACATTCCCCCACCGCCTCTTGCTGGCTTCGACGCTCAAGCCCTTCGAGTTGGTCCCAGTCAGCCGTCGAGCCTCGCCTGCCCTCATGGCCATCCCTGAGGCCGGCTGAGCCCCATTTCTCTCCGCAGGGAATGACGTGGCACTGAGGAAGCTCTGCGAGCTGCGGGCGGGCGAGAAGTGCTGCGTGGTGGGGACGCTCTTCAAGGCGATGCAGCTGCAGCCCTCCATCCTGCAGGAGATCAGCGAGGAGGTAATGGCGGGGACGTTCCCTCCCTCCTCCTCTGTGCAGCGCTGGGGGACGTGCCAACAGACATCGGGACCTCGGCTGGCTTCCCATCGCTTCCTTCGTGCTCACTGTGGCCGAGCAAGTGGGAACCGCCAGGGCTTTGACCTGGGGAGCTGGTGCCTACCCCGTCCCTACACACCTTCTTCTCTGTGCCTACCCTGTCCCTAGACACCGCCGCTCTTGGTGCCACCTCTTTATGCCAGCGTGCGTCCTGCATGCGCCTGCTTGGTGTTGCTTTTCCTGCCCTTGGAGGGTTTGGATCCATCGGGGTTGGCAGAGCAAACCCCTTCCCCCACTGCAGGGGAGGAGGATGAGGGGGGCGTCACGGAAGCTCTGCCGTCCCCATGCCGTGCCGGGGGCCCGTCTGCTCCCAGCTGGCTCGCAGGGAGCACATTGGGATGTTTGGAGCCTGCTCGTCACGGCGTGGGGTTAGCATCGTGCCTGCCGGGCAGGGTTCAAAGGCAGCGGAGTGCTTGCCCGGACGGTGATTGCAAACACGTTTCCTGAGGCTAGCCAGAGCTCCGTCCCCCGCCGCCTGGCTGAGCCACTTCCTCCTTGGCCAGGGAGCCGCGCTCACGTTCGCTTAGCCAGCATGCTGCGGGGAAGCGTTAAGCGAAACCAGCTCGCCTGGGTGCTGTGCGGCTGGCGAGCAGCTTTGAAGCAGCAGCGGGGGTGTTGGCCAGGCCAGCGGTGGGGGGCCACGGCAGCAGCAGCTCTCATGAGTCACGTGCCCGCGCTCTGGTTTCCACCTGCGGGGTTTGGCTGCGGGGGGAAGGGCCCTTTGGGGCAGCTCGGCCTCGCTGAGGCCATCACAGCCTGCCCTGTCCCCGCCAGCACAACCTGGTGCCTCAGCCGCCCCAGCCCAAGTACATCCACCCCTCCGATGAGCTGATCCTGGAGGATGAGCTGCAGCGGATGAAACTGGAAGGAGCCGTCGAGGTGCAGAGGCTAGTGACAGGTAAGGGGACGATGGCTTCTCAGTGAGAGCCACCTCGCAGGCTCTGGCTGGGGGCTTGACCACCCGCTCTCTGCCATAGGGACCATCTTCGCCGTGTACGGCTCCGAGCAGGACAATGGCAAGTTCCTGGTGGAGGATCACTGCTTCGCCAACCTGCCCCGGCCACTGCCCTGGAAGGGCCCCAGCTCGGATCGGTGAGTCTCCACAGTGACAGGAGTGGGGGTGGCACCATGTCCCCTGCCAAATCCCCGAGCCCTGGGGACCATTTCATAGAATCATGGAATGGGTTCAGTTGGAAGGGACCTTGATCATCTTTCCTACCACGGGCAGGGACACCTCCCACCAGCCCAGGTTGCTCCAAGCCCCGTCCAACCTGGCCTTGAACCCCTCCAGAGATGGGGCAGCTGCAGCTTCTCTGGGCAGCCTGGGCCAGGGGCTCACCACTGGACAGGACTCTACGGTCTCCCCAGAGTCTTCTCTTCTCCAGGCTGAACCCCCCCAACTCTCTCAGCCTGTCCTCACAGCAGAGGGGCTCCAGCCCCCTGAGCATCTTCGTGGCTTCCTCTGGACCCTCCCCATCTGCCCCATGAGTCCCTGATGCCCCCCGCATCCTCCTCCCCTGCAGCAGGGGAAGGGGGTTTGCTCTGCCAACTCCCCTGGATCCAAACCCTGCAAGAGCAGGAAAAGCAACACCATGACTCCCTGGAAAAGAGTCCCTCCCCATCTTCCCCGTGTGCCCCTCGGAGTCGGTGCCTTGTGCTGGGAGAGGTGGCGGATGGGGACTGCTGTCCCCCACACCTGGCTCTTGGCGTGGGCAGCCCTGTTGTGGCCGCGCGGGCAGGGACTGGGGCGGGCAGGGAGCACGGCGTGCTGCCCCCGCCTCTCCGCCCAGGTTCGTCCTGCTGGTGTCGGGGCTGGGGCTGGGCAGCGGGAGCGGCGAGTCCCTGCTGAGCACACAGCTGCTGGTGGATGTGGTGACGGGGCAGCTGGGCGCTGAGGGCGGGCAGAGCTGCGCCGCGCAGATCTCCCGCGTCATCCTGGCGGGGAACCTGCTGAGCCAGAACACGCAGAGCCGGGACACCATCAACAAGGTACGGCGGGGCAAGGGGTCTTCAGCATCGGCCATGCTCTCCGGGGCCTGGGCTGGCACGGGGAGTTCCACAGAGGTGGGGAAGGAGGGATCAGAGGTGGCACAGGGCTGTTCCCTCACTGTCTCCACACTGACCCAGGCCAAGTACTTGACCAAGAAGACCCAGGCAGCGAGTGTGGAGGCCGTGAAGATGCTGGATGAGATCCTGCTGCAGCTTTGTGTGAGTGCTTGGAGCAGGGTAGGGTTGACCGGGGAACTGGGTACCTTCCGGGGGAAGGAGCCTGGCTCCCGAGCCAGGGAAGCAACGCTCTGCCAGCAGCCTGGGCGTGTGGGGTGGCAAAAGCCCCTTCCCTGGCCCCCGCCTTCTCCTTGAACGCTGCATATGGTGCTGTTTGGGAACGCAGCAAGACGAGGAGGCAGCGTGCAGCCCGGCTTCAGATCCTTCTCCTGGCATCTGGTCTCTGTGGTGAAGCCAAGCTGGGCTTCCTGCAGGGAAGTGGCAGGAGCCAAATCAGGGAGCAGGGCAGCGCTGGCAGCAAGCTCCGATCGGGGCTTGGCTCAGAGCCCCTTTGAAGGAGGGTGGTTTGGCCATTCCCGGTAATCCCCACTCTGCCCACAGACCTCCGTGCCTGTGGACGTGATGCCTGGTGAGTTTGACCCCACCAACTATACGCTGCCCCAGCAGCCGCTGCATCACTGCATGCTGCCCCTCGCCAGCGCCTACTCCACGCTCCGGCTGGTCACCAACCCCTACCAGGCCGACGTGGATGGAATCAGGTAAAAAAGCCTCATGTGCCACCAGCTCTGTGACAACTGGCGGCGTAGGATCGCAGGGCAAGTCGTGGCAAGTACAGCCATCTGAATCTCTCCTTCCTTCCCCCAAAATGTAGGTTTTTGGGGACATCAGGGCAAAATGTCAGCGACATCTTCAAATACAGCAGCATGGACGACTACCTGGAGATCCTGGAGTGGACGCTGCTGGCGGGACACATCAGCCCCACAGCCCCGGACACCCTGGGTAAGGGGAGAGCTGGGTGGGCGCCGAGGCTGAGGGGCATTTGGCCTCCGAAGGGGTGCGGGTGCAGGTTCCTCTCCTAATTTCCGTCCCTCCCAGGCTGCTACCCTTTTTACAAATCAGACCCCTTCATCCTCACCGACTGCCCTCACGTCTACTTCTGCGGCAATGCTCCCCGCTTCCAGTCCAAGCTGCTCAAAGGTGAGTCCCGCAGCCTGCAGCACCCCCTCGCTCGGAGCCGGGACCCAGCGCCGGGGTGCCAAATGGGGGCTTGTCTGCTTGATGCCTGCCTGTCTTTGCAGGGGAGGATGGGCAGCAGGTCCTGCTGGTGACAGTGCCCGTCTTCAGCACCACGCAGACCGCCTGCCTCGTCAACCTGCGCGACCTCAGCTGCCAGCCCATCAGCTTCTCTGGCTTCGGGGCCGAGGACGATGATGGGGACATGGAGGTCGGGCACTGACTGAGCAGGCAGAGCACAGACTTGATAAACCCCTGGCCCTTCGGAGGGTCCTGGCGCCCGCTCCCTGGGTGTCATCCCCATCTGTCCTCCCAGGAGGGCTGGCGTGGAGCTGCCGGGGCACGGGAGAGAGGAGATGCTCGTACCAATATAACTTGATTTATTTGTGTAACAAAAAACTGTGTGGAGGGGACAGGGGCTGCGTCTGCCTCCGTGCGGGCCCTGCCCTGGAGAGTGGGACCACCCCTGCCAACCCCGCTGTGCCGGAAGATGGGGATGGGGCGAGGGCTGGGTCCTGCGTGACCCCCTCCCCTGCCAGGCAAGGGCTGGCACCGCCCAGCCCCGAGGGATGGGGCAGCACGTCCCTTTCCTGCCTGGCCCTGGAGCCTGGCAAAGGGGACGCTCTGCAGCCGCCCAGCCGTGGGGTGAGCGTCGGCACGGCGTGCCCTGCAGTCTTAGGAAGCAGCGCGGGTGAGGAGCTGGAGCCCACCCGGGGCGGGCTGCCCAGAGCGGGCTGCCCAGGGCTTGAAGAAGACTTCAGAAGCAGATGCTGGAGCCTGCGGCAGGCGAAACCAAACCGGCCGCGAGCGTCCAGCCTTGGCTTGAGGCAGGAGCGAGGGGACGAGCATCTCCTAGTCACCAAAGTTCACGGTGTAGGTCTCGGCCGTGGTGAAGGGCTGCACTGTCCCTGTGCCCAGCTCCCAGGCCTCCGTCTCCGTCACCAGCTCGGTCACCACCTCCGTTTCGGTCTCCATCTCCCAGGTGCTGGCTGTGGGTGGCTCTTGGCTCCAGGGCGCGTAGGCAGTGCTGCTGAAGGGGAAGGGCAGGGCCGTAGTGGGCGGCGGGGCTGTGGGGCCGCTGGTGGCCGTGGTGGCATTGAGTCGCCGCAGCCTCATCTGCTCCCGGAGCCGCATGCGGTGCCGGAGGCGCATACGCAGGCGCATGCGTTCGCGGGGCGTCATGGGGCGGCCGGGCACGATGCGGCGGATGGGCCGGTTCCCGTTCATGGCCATGATCTCCCGGATGCGTTTCCAGTTGGAGCGCGACAGGACGAAGTTGCACTGGGTGGCCCCGATGTCGTAGAAGACGCTGCAGGTCTTGACGCTGGGGTTGTAGCCCTCGGCCCGAGCCGAGACGCGGTACTCGCCCGGGTTCAGGATGCGCCAGTAGTCCCCGCCGCTGGCTGCCAACAGCAAGGGGAGGCAGCGGGGTGTGAAGGGGGCAGCACGGTGCTGCCGGCACCCTGCCCAGTACCCTGCCCCGCGCCCTACCTGTCTTGATGTTGTGGTTGATGCCCCCCACGACGATGGTGGCGTTGGCGATGGGTTCTCCCTGCTGGTCTGTCACCAAGCCCTTGATGCCCCGATGGACCTATGCGAGGAAAGAGGACGAGAGGAGCCGCGTGGCGCAGGGCAGGGCAGGGCAGCCGCCCGCCTCCCTCCCTGGCACGGCCCAGCTCCTACCTGCTCCATGAAGGTGAGCAGCGACTCCTTATTGTTCTCCCACTCCTGCTGCAGCTCGCTCTCATGGGGGAACTTGTCGCAGCCCAGGTAGATGGAGAGCTCCAGGCAGTTGGTGTGCAGGTAGCTGAAGTCGTTCATGCCTGCAAGACAAACAACCAAGTGCCCACCCAGCCGCTCGCTCACACCTTCATGAGGCGGGAGCGTGGGGCAGGCAAGCCGCCGCCGTATGGTGTGGCACCCACTTACTGCCGGCCCGCGGGTGCCACTTGGCCCCCTGCACAATGCCCATGGCGTTGGTCATGTCCTGCGTGTGGCAGCCCCCGCGGAAGGTCTCGGTCATGGTGAGGTGGGCCGAAGCGTAGGAGATGGCGAGCCAGCGGAAGATGGCATGGTCAGGCGTCTCCTGCAGCTCAGGATTGTCGTCCTCGTAGTCATCCGGCGGGCGACGGGCGGCTGCCGGCATCTCGCTGACGGGCCGGGACGTGTCAAAGGGGTAGGACACCAGCTTCTCCCCGCCCTGCAGGTTGGCTCCCAGCACGAAGGGGTTCTTGTCCATCCACGCCATCACTGCCCGTGTCTCCACCGCCACCTGCCAAGGCAGACGCAGACGTGTGAGACGCCATCTCCCCGTCACCGCCCTGCCACCGTGCCTTGTGCCGGGGCTCACCGTGGCATCCTCGGCCAGGTAGTGCTCCGGGATGGGGATGTGGTGGTTGGGGAACTTGTGGGGCACCAGCCTCCTCTCCTCGGCCGCCCACAGCGCCGAAGCCAAGTCAGGGAAGTTCTCAAAGAGGTCGTAGCCCTCCTCTGTCCAGTGGCCCAGTGCCCAGTTGCCCAGTTCGGAGCCCTGCAGGCAGCCCAGGGCAGCGGTGAGCCCAGGGGCTGCATCCCGCCGTCCCCTCCCCTTGTCCCGCTGTCCCATCCCACCACCCCGCCGTCCCCTTACCGCTTCGCGGGCCAGCTCGTAGCCGTCGGGGTTGAGGGAGGGCACGAGGTGGATGCGGGTTTCGGTCACCAGGCTCCGCACCCGGGGGTTGCCGTCCTGGTATTCCTTGCACAGGAACTGCATGAGCAGGAGCAGCAGCTCCCGGCCCAGCACTTCGTTCCCGTGCAGCCCCGCCGTGTACCTGAACTCGGGCTCGCCTGCGGGCAGGGTGTGGGCAGGCTCAGCGTGGTACCCGCCGCCTGCCTGCGCCGGGGCCCCCTGGCCAGGTGTCCCCTCCCCTCTCCTCCTCACCCGTCTCGTGCTCGCCCGGGTTGTCGGAGATCTCCATGGCGTAGATCTTCAGCCCCCGTGAGCTCTTGCCGATGTTGTAGATGCGGGTGATGGTGGGACACTCCTCGTTCACCACCTTCATCAGCTGCGGGTGCAGAGGGGGCGGGTGATGGGGGGGGGGGTTGGGGAGGGGGCAGCGCTCGGGGGCCTGAACCCACCTCCCCCGGAATATCCCGCCCCCACAGAGGAGCCCACCCCACAGAGGTGCTCACCTGCCTCATGTCCTTGTAGGTGTGGTGGCGGAAATCCAGGTTGTCCGTGGAGGTCACCTCGTTCTGCTGGGCGTAGTAGCTGCTGATGGCTGCAGAGGGGACAAAGACACAGCGGTGGGGGGGCCAGGGAGCCGTGACCCTGCCATGGGTGGTGTACCTCCAGCTTTGGGGTGGCTCTTACTGGAGAGGGGGCAGCCCAGGACCTCGAGGCGCAGGCAGAGACTGCCGTTCCACGTCTGGGGGTAGATGCGGATGTAACGGGCCACCATGGGCTCGGGGAACTCAGTCAGCACCGGTGTGTCCTTGTCCACGTTGCCGTAAAACATCTGACGAGGGGGGTGAGATGGAGCTGAGGGTGGGGGCAGAGGGTCCCTATTGTCCCCGTCCCGCCCCAACCAGCCCCTTTTGGGGTCCCGTACCATCTCCTCGTAGCCGTTGGTGTACATCACCCAGTTCTGGCTGTCGTTGCTGAAGCCCACGTAGAAGCTGGTGACAAAGTCCTCGCTGCGGGAGGAAGGGGACAGTTTGGGAGGGGGCGTCCCCAAGATGCTCCCCCACCCCACGTCCCCAGATCCTTCCCCTCCCGCCTGTCCCCATACTGGATCTGGGAGTCACGGCCCTGGGTGATGACACCAGTGAACTTGGTGGTGCGGCGGGTGTCCACCTCGATCCAGTGCGCCCGGCTGTCGTCCTCGGCGCACCAAGCCCCGTCGAAGAAATCATCCTCGTTGGTACCCGCCTGGGGTGGGGACAGCGAGGGGGGGCATGGGTGGGGGGGTTTGGCGGGCAAGGCGGGGGGTGGGCGCGGGACGGGTGACCCTCACCTGCATGTTGAGGCGCCCGCGCTGGGCACCCAGCCCGTGGCGCAGCATGGAGGAGGCCAGGATCTGGTCGTCATCGATGCGGTGGGACTCCAGGCCGATGGGTGGACATTCTGGGGACAATTGGGGTGGGCAGAGAAGGTGATGGGCACCCCCCCCCACAGTGGGGTGCCCGCTCTCCCCCCCCGGGAACGGGGACACTCACTTGTCTTCTCTGGAGGGGCCCATTCGTCCTCGTCCGGCTCCCACTTCTTCCCTCCCGGTTTTTTGGGTTTTCCTGGAAAAGGGGTGTATAAGGGGATGCAGAGCCCGGGTGGATGGGGACAAGGGGACGGGGACAGGAGGCTGGTACCTACCTTTGCGGTCCCAGCCCTTCTCCTCTGCCCAGGGGTCCTCCTCCTCCTCCTCTTCCTTGCTGCTGCCGCCTTTCTTGGGCTTCCCTGGGACGGGAGAGCAGCTGTTGGGAACATGCCACCCACCCCAGGGACGTGCCACCCACCCTATGGATGTGCCACCGGCCCTGGGGATGTGCCACCAGCCCTGAGAACATGCCACCTGTCCCATGGACATGCCACCCCAGGGACATGCCACCCACCACAGGGATCTGCCACCCACCCGGGAATGTGCCACCCACCCTGTGGATGTGCCACTGGCCCTGGGGATGTGCCACCCACCCCGGGGATGTGCCACCAGCCCTGAGAACGTGCCACCTGCCCCATGGACATGCCACCCCAGGGACGTGCCACCCACCCTGGCACCCAGCCCCTGCTGATATCTCACAGGGTTTGAGTTTCTCCTCGTCCGTCTCCATCTCATCCTCTTTGTCCGGGTGTTTCCTGGGTTTCGGGGGGGGGGGGCAGCCCGTACGCCACTGTGGGGGCAGACGGGGAGGGGCTGGGACACCCCCTTAGGGCGGGGGGGGCAGGGGTGGGTGCTACCCGTGGGGCTGGGGTGCCCCAGAGCCTCCTGGCTCGTCACTCACAGTCATCGTAGTCAGGTGGCTCGAAGCCCTCCTCATAGTCCCCTTCGGTCACCGGCACGGGCGGGGGGGGGTGGCTGTGGAGGTGGCACCTCTGGCTTCGCTGAGGAGGGCAAAAGGGGCCGTGTTGGGGCTGGGGGGGCGGGGAATGGGACCCCTGTGGGGTCCCTACACCTCTACTGTGCCCCCGAGGGTCCCCCAGGTTCCTATGGGGTCCCCGTGTCCTTGCCAGGTGCTCTGTGTCCCCAGGGGGTCAGCGTACCCCTGCGGTACCCCCATGTCCCTCTGGGGACCCCCATGCCCCTGCGAAGTCCCCTGTGTCCCCACAGGGTCAGCGTGCCCCTATGGGGTCCCCTATGCCCCCAAAATGATGCTCCTCTGGGTCCCCAAGGCTGGGGACTGTCCCCCCCACCCCGAGCGGTGCCAGCCCCCCCCCGCCTTGTCCCCCTGCCACCCCACTTACGTGGCTCCTCAGGCTGGGGCCAGACTCTCTCGGGTTTCTTCCTCCTGGGGGGCTTGCGGGGTTTCTGCTGCCGGCGGATGTACTCGACTGGGGACAGAAAGAGGGGGTGGCACTGATATTGGGGGCGCAAGGAGGGGGCGCAAGGGTGGGGATGCCCCCTCCAGCCCTCCCTGCGGGCCGGGGGACTCCAGCGGTCCCCCCGGCCCTGCGCCCCGGCACCGTACAGTCCTCATAGTCCTCCCGCTCCAGCTGCTCGTTGTAGTCCAGCGTCGGTGGCTCCGTCTCCTCGGGGACGTCTGCAGGGAAGGGACACGTGGGGAAGGGGCGGAGGGGTGGCCCTGGGGTGCAGGGAGCAGGGAGGTGGCATTTGGGAGTAGGGGGGTGGCCCCAGGGTACAGGGAGGTGGCACTGGGGTGAAGGGTGGTGGCTCTGGGGCACAGGGGGGTGACACCAGGGAGCAGGGAGGTGACATCAAGGGGCAAGGAGGTGGCATTTCAGAACAGGGAGGTGATACTGGGGTGCAGAGAGGTGGCGTTTGGGAGCAGGGAGGTGGCCCCGGTTTGCAAGGATGTGGCACTGGGGCACAGGGAGGTGACATCGGGGTGCAGGGAGGTGGCATTTGGGAACAGAGAAGTGGCACTGGGGAGCAGCGAGGTGGCACCGGGGTGAAGGTTGGTGGCACTGGGGCACAGGGAGGTGACACTAGGGAGCAGGGAGGTGACATCGGGGTGCATTTGGGCACAGGGAGGTAGCCCTGGGCTGCAGGGAGGTGGCCCTGGGGACAGGGCACTCACCAGACTCAGGCTCGGGACTCCAGTCCTCCCGGCCCAGACCCCAGGGCTCGCTCGGTGGCTCCTCCAGCTCCCCTGGGGACAGGGACACAGAGTGAGGGGTTGGCGGTGCCCCGCAGCCCCCCCGGCTCGGCCCCCCGGCAGCCCCATGCCGAAAGAAAATCCCACTGGGGAGATGGACTGTGTCCCGTCCCCCCCCCCGGTGGGGACGGAGGAGGTGACCCTGGTATGGACAAAGCCCAGCCAGCCGTGGGGTGCCACCGGGGAGCCGAGTGGGACACGGGGTGACGCCGTGGTGTGCCAAGACACCCCCCCTCCCCCCCCGCCCCTCCCCGGCTGATGGTGAGATGGGGTCCCCAAGACTCACCTCGGCCACCTCCATCCTCTTCCTCCTCATAGGGTGATGGCTGTTCTGGTAACCGGGGTGTCCCCACGTCGTCCTCACGCCGTGGGGGCTGCGGGGCAGTAGGAGGCTCCGGGGGGGTGGTTGGTAGCCCCAGTGGCTTCTTGCCAGAGGGTTTTTTGGTGGCCTTGGGTGGCTTCTCCTTGGGTGGCTTTTCCTTGGGCTTTTTGGAGCCTTTTGGAAGTTTTTCGGAGCCTTTTGGGGGCTTTTCCTTGGGCTTCTTGGAGGGCTTGTCCTTGCCCCTGTCCCTGTCCCTGTCCCTGTCCCTGTCCCTGTCCTTGTCCTTCTTGGAGCCCCGGGGTCTCTCCTTGGGCTTCTTGGTGGGTTTGGGAGGTTTTTCCTTCTTCCCCTTCTTGGGTTTCTCGGGCTCCGTCAGCCGCCCCGGGGAGCCTGGAGAGGGGAGGGGAGGGGACGGCCGCGGGGTGAGGGGCGGCCGGGGGGTCCCCACCTCCTGCTGCCCCCCCCAGCCCCGCGGGACCCCGGCGGGGACCGGGACCGGGGCTGCCCCGCCGTGCCGTGCCGGTGCCGCTCGCTCACCGGGGCCGGTGCCGGGGCCGATGCCCAGCTCGGTGTCGAAGCCCAGCTCGGTGCCATCCCCGTCGCCGTCGCCGTCCCCGCGCTCCGCGGGCCCGAGGAAACCCCGCAGAAACGCTTCGATCTCGGCGTCGGTGAGCGCGGGCGGCGCGGCGGGGTCCGGGGCGGCCCCGGGCGGCAGCAGCGGCAGCAGCGCGGCCGTCAGCAGGAGGCAGGAGCGGGGCGGCCCCGTCAGCCCCATCGCCGCGTCCCCCGCACCGGCCCCGGCCCCGGCCCCGGCCCCGGAGAGACCGGGCGGGCGGGCGGGGGGCGGGCGCAGGAGCCGGGGGCGGCACCGAGCTGCAGCGGGGCTGCGTGGGACCGGCACTGCACCGGCACCAGTATGGGACCGGCACTGCACTGGGACCAGTACGGGACCGGCACTGCACCAGCACTGCACCGGGACCGGCACTGCACTGGCACTGCACCTGGACCAGTATGGGACAAGCACTGCACCGGGACCAACACTGCACTGGCACTGGCACCGGCACTGCGCTGGGACCAGTACGGGACCGGCACTGCACCGGCACTGCACCGGCACTGCACCAGGACTGGCACTACACGGGCACTGCACTGGGACCAGTACAGGACAAGCACTGCACCGGCACTACACTGGCACTGCACTGGCACCGGCACTGCGCTGGGGCCAGTACGGGACCGGCACTGCACCAGCACTGCACCGGGACTGGCACTACACGGGCACTGCACTGGGACCCGTACGGGACCAGCACTGCACCGGCACTGCACTGGGACCAGTATGGGACCAGCACTGCACTGGCACTGGGACTGGGACTGGCACTACACCACACTGGCACTGGCACTGCATCAGCACTGCATCGGGACTGGGACCGGCACTGCACTGGCACTGCGGTGCGTCTGGGACTGGCACTACACGGGCACCGCACCAGCACCAGCACTGCACCAGCACTGGCACTGCACCGGGACCAGCAAGGGACTGGCACTGCACCTGCACTGCACCAGGCCTGGCGCCGCACCGGCACTGCACAGAGACTGACACTGCACGGGACCAGGAGTGCACTTGCACCGGCACTGCGTGGCACCGGCACCAGGACGGCACTGGCACTGCACGGGGCTGACGCTGCAGCAGCACGGCGCGGGAGCTGCAGTGCACGGGGGGCTGGCAGTGCACAGGGCCCAGCGCTGCGCGGGGACTGGCACTGCATCAGCGCTGGCACCACACGGGAACCAGCACTGCGCAGGACCTGGCACTGCGGGGGGACCAACCCCCCCCGCCCCCGGCCACTGCAGGGGCACCGGCACTGCACGGGGGCTGGCGTGGCACTGCTTGGGAACCAGCGCAGCCCCTGCTGGCGTTGCACTGGCACCGGCGCCGCGCGCACTGCATCCATACTGCACGGGCACCACGTGCAGTGCACTGGCCGGGCACCCGCACCGCACTGGAAGGGGCGCTGGCACCGCAGCCCCTTGCGCATGCAGGACACGGAGACGCTGCCACTGCACGCCCAGCACCGCCTGCGCCCACGCACTGCAGCCCTGCACGGACACGCACTGCACGCCGACACCTCCGCCCGGCCCGCGCAGCACTGCACGCACGCTGCCTACGTTGGCGCGGCATGCAGAGCGTGTGGGAGCCCCGCCACAGCACAGGGCGGCACGCCGCACGCGCACGGCACGCGTGGGGACCCTGCAGAGGGGGACACGCGCCGTGCACACGGGACCCGGCGCACGCCTGGGCGCCCGCCCCCGGGACACGCACTGCACCCACGGAGCCACTGTCCCCCGGGACACGCACTGCACACGAGTGTGTCCCCCCCCCCCCCCGCACACACGCGTGGCAGACGGCGGTCCCCGGGGGCACACGGGACACGCCGCGTGTGAGGCGGCACCGCGCACGCGGCCCGCGCACGGCACATGGGACGCGGCGCACACGCGGTGGGCGCACACGACTCCCTGCCCACCCTACCCTGGGGAAGGGGGGGGGCAGGACAGGGTGCGCAGCCCCTCCAGCCCCCCACCCCCCCCCCACCCCCAGCTGCCATCTGAAGCGCCCGGGGGGGGTTGCGCGGGTGCCCCCCGGCCCCGCAGGCTCCCCAGGCCCACGTGGAGGGCTCAGGCCGCCCCAACTCGTCACATGCGTCGCTCACCCCCCCCGCCCCCCCCCCCCGCCATGAGTCACTTCCCAGCAATGCTGCGGCTGGGGCCTGCGGGGAGCTGGGGGGGGGGGAGGTTCCTGCCATGCACCTCCCAGTGCCTCCCAGTGAGCCTCCACTCCAGCCCACCCCACCCCCCCCCGCCCATGCAACCCCCAGTAGTGCCCCCCCCCCCCCCCCCCCCCCCCCCAGTGCAGGTCCCAGTACAGCCTCCCCCCCCCCCAATTATGGCTCCCCCAGTACAGGGGTCTCCCAGTGCAGCCTCCCCCCCCCCGGCCCCGGTCCTGCTTACCCAATACAACCCTCTCCCACTGCAGCCTCCCCCGGTACCCCCCACCCCCCCCCAGTGCACACAACGCCCCGTATGGCCCTCCCAGTACAGCAGTCCCCCCCCCCAGTACAGCCTCCCCCAGTACAGCCCCCCCGCCCCCCCCAGAGCCCCAGCCCCTGGCAGGGCAGGGGGCTGGGACATCCCCCCCCCTTGGTGACACTTGGTTCCCCGGGTGACAGCGGGTCCCAGCGCGGTGAGAGGGTCCGGGGGGGGAGTGGGGGGGGATCCCATCAGGGTGGGGGGGGTCTAGGAGGGTGGGGGTCCCAGCAGGTTAGGGGTCCCAGGAGGGGGTTCCCAGGGAAGGTCCCAGAAGGGGGGGGGCGGATAACAGCGGGGTGGGGGAGGGGTCTCTTGAGGATGGGATCTCAACAGAGTGGGGGGGGCGTCCCAGCGGGATGGGGGGGAGTCCCAGCGTGGGGAGGGGGGGGACGGGTCCCAGGAGGGTGGGGGTCCCAGAGGGGAGGGGGAGCCCAGCGGAGGGGGGAGGTCCCAGGGCTCGGTGCCCCCCATCCCTAGCATGATGGGTGCCACTCGAGGCCACACGCCCCCCCCCCCCAGGGGGGGCCCACGCGGGGCCAGGCCCGGCCCCCCCTCCTTCGGTCCCCACCCTTTCCTGCCGCCTGAGTCACCGCCGCCGCCGCCGCCTTCCGGGTGTCCCGCGGCTGTTGGGGCGTCCGTCTGTCCTGCGGCCAAGCAAGGGGCCAGCCAGCCATCCCCGGGGGGGTCTGTCTGTCCGTCCGTGTGCCGTCTGTCCATGGGGGGTGGGGGGTGTCTGTTGGTCTGTCCGTCCGGGTGTCCCTCGGGGTGTCCCATCCAACCATCCAGGTGTCTGTGTCTCGGGGTGTCCGCCTGTCCGTCGCGGAGTGCGTGCTTCTGGGGGTGTCCGTCTGTCTGTCCTGGGGGCTTCCCACCCGCTGGGCTGTCTGTCGGCCGGGGCGTCTGTCTGTCCTTCTAGGTGTGCACCTCTCCATCGGGTGCCGTCTGTTTGTAGTGGTGGCCGTCTGTCCTTCCGTGTCCAGCTGTACATCGGGGTACAACTGGGTGTCTGTCTGTTGGGGTGTCTTCCTGGGTGTCCGCTTGTCGGGGTGTCTGTCTGTCCCTGGGGGCGTCCACCTATCTGTAGGGGCTTGCATCTGTACGTAGGGGTGGCTGTCCATCCTTCTAGGTGTCCCGCTGTCCATTGGAGCGTCCATCTAGCTGTTGGGGTGTCCATCTGTCCTTCTGGGTGTCTGCTGGGGTGTCTGTCTGTCCTTCTGCATGTCAGTCTGTCCATTGGGGTGTCCATCTGTCCATCCGGGTGTCCACTTGTCCTTCTGGGTATCTGTTGGGGCATCTGGCCATCCTTCTGGGCGTCCATCTGTCCTGGGTGACTGTTGGGGTATCTGTCCTTCTGGGCATCCATCTCTCCTGGCTGACTGTTGGGGTGTCTGTCCTTCTGGGTGCCCATCTCTCTTGGGTGTCTGTCCTTCTGGCTGTCCATCTGTCCATCAGGACACCCATGTCCATGTCAGGATGCCTGCCACCTCCTGGCTCTCCGTTCCTTGTGCTGCCCTTCTCATGGTGTCTCTCCATCCACAGGTCCCTTCGTCCATCCACCCGCCCACTGCACCCGTCGCCGCCTCCCCGACGCCATGTACACCCCACTCCCCAAAAGGTACCAACCCCCTCCCCACCCACTTTCCTCCCCGCTTTCCCCCCCCCGCACCTCACACCACCCCTTGCCCCACAGTGGTTCCCCCTTCGGCCCCGCCGCCACCCGCCCGGGGCTGCACATCTGGCGGGTGGAGAAGCTGCGGCCGGTGGAGGTCCCTGAGGCGACGTGGGGTGTCTTCTTCTCGGGGGACGCCTACCTGGTGCTGCACAACGGGCCGGACGAGCGAGCCCACCTCCACCTCTGGATGGGTGAGCCCCGGCGGGGTGGGTGGGGGCACGGGGGGGTGGTGGTGGGACCGGGGAGGGGCTCAGCTCTGGGTGCCGCCTCAGGCCGGGACTCCTCGCGGGACGAGCAGGGTGCCTGCGCCCTCCTCTCCACGCAGCTGAACGCGCTGCTGGGCGAGCGCCCCGTGACACACCGCGAGGTGCAGGGCAACGAGTCCGACGTCTTCATGGAGTACTTCCCCCGCGGCGTCACCTACCAGGTACGGGCACCCCGATGGGCGCTCGGGGTGCTCCCGGCGCTCAGCGTCCCACTGAGTGATCGGCATCGCCACTGGGCTCTCAGCACCCTCACCCCGCTGCTTATTCCCCACTGAGCGTGTGGGACCCCCTCTGGGTGCTGGGCTTCCCCGGTAGGTGCTCAGCCTCCTTGGTGGGTTCTCAGCATCCCCTCCGGGTGCCGAGCGTCCCTGACGGGTGCTCAACGCCTCTATCATGTGCTCAGCATCCCCTCCGGGTGCTCAGTATCTCTGCTGGGTGCTCAGCCTCCCGGTTGGGTGCCCAGCGTCCCTTCTGGGTGCTCAGCATCCGTGCTGGGGGCTTGTCATCCCCGTCGGCGGCCGGGCACCCCCACTGGGTGCTCAGCACCCCCGTGCCAGCAGGAGGGCGGCGTGGACTCGGCGTTCAAGGCCACCCGTCCCGGTGCCGGCCCCACGCGCAAGCTCTATCAGGTGAAGGGCAAGAAGAACATCCGGGCGAGCGAGCGGGACCTGCGCTGGGCCAGCTTCAACACCGGCGACTGCTTCATCCTCGACCTGGGCGAGGTGGGCGGGGGCTGCCGGGTGGCCCTGCTGTCACCCCCGTCCCTCTCCCTGTCCCTCCCCAGAGCCTTCTCACCTGGTGCCGGGGAGGGGGGGCGCAACGTGTTCTTCTGAGTGTCCTCTGGGGTGTCCATCAGCTCGGTGGGATGTCCCTCTTCATCGGGGCACCTGTCCATCCGTGGGGCTGGCTGTATGTCCTTCTGGGTGTCCGTCGGCTGGGTTGTCTGTCTGTCCTTCTGAGTATCAGGCAGTTGGGTTGTCTGTCTGTCCTTCCAGGTGGCCACCTGTCCACTGGCCGTCTGTCTGTCCTTGACAATGTCTGTCTCTTGAGGTGCCCATCAATCATTTGGGGTGTCCCCCTATCCATAGGTGCGTGTGATTGTTGGGGTACCTGGCTGTCCGTCTGGGCGTCTGTCTGTCAGGGTTTCCATCTGTTGCGGTGTCCGTTTGTCCCTAGCCCAGCTTCAACCTCAGCAACTGCTTCGTGCCCAACCTGGGCGCGGTGGGTTGGGCGCCACCATGGTGGCCCCGGGGGAGGTGGGATGGCTCCGTCACCGCTGTCCCTCTCCCTGTCCCTAGACCCTCTTCGTCTGGTGTGGGGCCAGGTGCAACGTGCTGGAGCGCAACAGGGCGCAGGAGCTGGCTGCGGCCATCCGGGATGGCGAGCGGGGTGGCAAGGCTCTGCTGGAGATTGTGGTGGACGGTGAGGAGCCACCTGAGATGCTCCAGGTGCGCTGGAGCCCCAACATCCCTGGTGGGAGGAGAGGGGGACCCGAGTGTCCCTGGGGGGTGGCTCTGTGATACCCCCTGTCTCTTCACCCGGCAGGTGCTGGGCCCCAAGCCCACCTTGCAGGAGGGCAGCCCCGAGGAGGACGTTGTGGCCGATCAGAGAAATGCGGGGGCAGCCATCCTCTATAAGGCAAGGTCACCTTGGGACACCACGGTGGCCCCAGGGATGGGCGTAGCTCAGTTGTGACCGTGGTGGTCACGGGGCTGGGCGTGGCCAGGGAACACCGTGGCAGTTCCCGGGTTGGGCATGGCCAAGGGACACATGGTGGCCCTGCTGCTGGACATGGCTGGGAGATGCTGTGGTGGCCCCATCGGGGAACGTGTAGCTGGGCATGGCTGGGGGACACCGTGGTGGCCCTGAGGGGTATACGTGGGACTTAGCATGGCCAGGGGACACACTGTGACCCCGGGTCAGGTCGTGGCCCTGGCAGCCCTGGAGGGGTTTACATGGGGCTGGGAGTGACCAAGGGAAGCTGTGGTGGCCCTCGGACATGGGCATGGCCAGGGGACACCATGGTGACCCTGGGAGGTGTGTGGGGCTGGGCATGGCCAGGGGACACCGTGGTGGCCCCAGACAGGACACGGATGGGGAATGCAGCAGTGGCTGTGTGGGAGGACACAGGGCTGGGCACAGCCGAGGGATGCCAGGGTGGCCCTGCAGTGACGTCCTGGCCATGGGCAGGTGTCGGACGCGACGGGGAGCATGAAGCTGAGCCAGGTGGCCACCAGCAGCCCCTTCAGCCAGAGCCTGCTCTGCTCCGATGACTGCTTTGTGCTGGACAACGGTGCCAGCGGGAAGGTCTACGTCTGGAAAGGTGCCCGGGGAGGGGGGACGGTGGGGGACAGGGGGACAGAGGCCACCCCCTGTGTGGCTCTGACGTCCCCATCCATAGGGTGCAAGGCCAACGAGCAGGAGCGCCAGGCGGCCCTGAAAGTGGCCGAGGAGGTCATTGCCCGCATGGGTCACTCACCCCGGACACAGGTGGGTGCAGGTGGCCAGGGGTGCCCGGCGCGGGGGGGGGCTGGCATGAATGATGTCACCCCGTCCCCTCCCTGTCCCTGTCCCGGCAGGTGGAAATCCTGCCCCAGGGCCGCGAGACGCCCCTCTTCAAGCAGTTCTTCGCCAGCTGGAAGTGAGGGAGCGGGTGCCCACGGGGCCAGCACCCAGCTCAGGGAGTCACCGGGCTTGTGCCGGCTGTGCCAGCTCCCTGCCAACGCTTGTGCCCTGCTCCACTGTCCCTGTGACCCTGCCATCCCCACCCCTGTGCCAGCCCTGGGTCTTTGCCCGTCCCCAAGCCAACGCCATCCCCTCCCCGTGCCACCCCTGTGCCTTTCTCCACCCCGTGCCCCACGTCGTCCCCAGTCCCCTTGTCGCTCTCAGCTCCATGCCATCCTCAGCCCCATCCCCGTGCCTTTGCCCGCCCCACGCCCACGCCGTCTCCGTCCCCATGCCCGTTCATTCCCCCACGCCATCCCCAAGCCCATGCCGTGCCCGCGCTGTGCCAACACTGTGTCCTCACCCTCACTGCTGCCAGACCTCCGCCACCTCCAGGCCCTCACCATCTTTCTGCTCTTGCCCACCCTGTGCCATCTCCATGCCCGCGCCACCCCCCGTGCCACCGCTATCCCCCATCATCTCCATGGCCACGCCGTGCCCATGCTGTCCCCGTGCCCCCATCACCCCCGTGCCCACCCCACCTCGTGCCCACACGTTCCCGCACCCTGCGCCCAGGCCCTGGTGAATAAAGGGATGATGCCGAGTCCCGCGTCTCACTGCTCTGGGTGCGGCGCCAGCCCTGGGGACAGGGGGACACGGCCGAGCTGGGGACAGGAGGGGCAGGGCTATGGCAGCGCAGGGGCCACAGCGGTGGCAGGGAGATGTCCCCAGCAGCCTGGCGGGTTGCCATTCCACAGGGCATCCTGCAGGGCCACCTGTGTCATGAGTGCACCGGGCCTCTGCCCCACAGGGCGATGCCCACTGATGTACAATGTCACCAGGGGCTGGCAGCACCCACGGGTGCCAAGGTGACAGGAGGGCCCTGGTCCTTGCGTGAGCACCCAGCCCCAGCACGGCTGGGAGATGGCACGTGGCAGCCGCCTGGCTGCCAGCCCTGGGTCTCCAGTGCCCCCACATCCTCAGCGTCCTCACGGCCCCATGGCCCTTATGTCCCCGAATCCACCGTGTCCCTGCGTCCCCAGGGTCCCCTCATCCTGGTGTCCCTGCAGCCTCCGTGTCCCCAGTGTCCCCACCCCCCCCGTTATCTCCACGGTCCTGATGTCCTCGGTGTCCCCAAACCCACCCTAGAGCCCCTCTACGCCCGGGGCCATCCAGACCCAGGACCCCCCCTCGCTGCCAGCTGCTGCTTTTCTGACTGACCCTCCCTCCCTCATTAGACTCAAATAACGAGCACTGGGGCTAATTGTTTATCTAATTATCCCTGCCTTTGCCTCCCTCTCTGGAGCACGAACCCGCTCGCGCTGACCCACTGTAAAAACACCCAGCGATTCCCACGCGCAGCTCGGCTTTGCCTTATTAAACGATTTCTCGTTAGCGCCCATGGCCGACGTTGGGAATAGGCGAGCTCCGCCTGACCCTGCACCAAAACGCCGGCTTTTCACCCCAACTCTTACCCAGGACCGCGCAGCCGGATACTGCTGCATCCATCACCAAAGAAAAGCCCTTTTATTGTCACTGGGAGGATGGGGACGGCGCAGCGGGGGCAGGAGCCCAGGGCAATGAGACCCCCGGCCCCTCCAAACCCCGTCGCCTTCTAATCCTAAAGCAACGCCGAGGGAAGAAACTCAAGGGGATAAAGGTGGGAGCTGGGCTGGGCTCTTCCTTGTTCACAGTGAATGTGGGGGGATGGGGCGGGGGGGAAGGGGGGGAGGGACCCCCCGCTCACAGGTTTTGCTAAAAAATAAACCCAAATTGCCCCCTTTGGCCTCGCAGACCTCCTCACGCATGATCTCAGTCCCCCAAGGGTGGCTTGGGGAGGGGGGGGCGCAGAGAAACACACACACACACACATCCCCTCCCCCCCACACACACACCCCCCCCGCCCCGGGGACAGCAGGGAGGAGAACGCAGGGACGGTGGCGCGGGGAGCTCTGGGGGTGGCGAGGTTTCGGCTCTCGGTGATGTCAGACCCCCCCGAGATGCTCAAATCGCCCCGGTGAGCTTCGTCAGCGACCCGAAACGGGGAAAGCGGTTACTCCGTCACGGCCACAGGGCGGGAAGGAGCGTGGAGGGGGCAGGGGGGTGGGTTTAGAGTCAACTTGTTCCCTGAAAATGACCCGTGAGGGGTCCGTCGTCACCTCCTTCAGCCCTGAAAAAGAATTCACGCTCCAAAGCAAAAGGTGGGGAGGGGAGATGGGACGGCGGCCCCTCGTCCCGACCCAGGGCCAGCAACGGGGGACGGGCGAGGGCGGAGGAGAGCAGCGCCTGCATCGGCCCCGCTGCCGAGGGAGCAGGGCAATGGCACTTCACTCGGAGAAAAGAAAAAAAAAAAAAAAATTAGAAGAAATAAAAGCCACATATCGTTTGGAAGAATGAGGCAGGAGCCAAGCGGTCCCGGGCGGGAGGGAGCGGCTCTGGTCCCCGCCAGCCCCCTCACTCTATCAGTTCCACGTAATTAGCAGGGAACATGCCGAAGTGGCCATCGGGCCCGTAGCCACGCCACCAGCCCTCGTCGATCATCTCGATGTTGGTGATGATGTTCTCCGGGTCAAACGAGATCTCGGTGTCGTCGGCTGGAACGAGACAGAATGAGTCAGGGGGTTAAAACTGGTCGTTTGTAAGATGTGAACATCTGGGTAAAAGAGGGCAGGGGAGGGGAGAATTACAAAATGACAGAACGGTTCGAGTTGGAAGGGACCTTAAAGCCCACCCGGTGCCAGCCCCTGCCCTGGGCAGGGACACCTCCCACCAGCCCAGGTTGCTCCAAGCCCCGGCCAACCTGGCCTTGAACCCCTCCAGGGATGGGGCAGCCACAGCTTCTCTGGGCAACCTGGGCCAGGGGCTCACCACCCTCACAGCAAACAATTTCCTCCTAATATCTAATTAAATCTCCCCTCTCTCAGTGTAAAACCCTTCCCCCTCGTCCCGTGGCTCCCCTCCCTGCTCCAGAGTCCCTCCCCAGCTTTCCTGGAGCCCCTTTAGGGACTGGAAGGGGCTCCAAGGTCTCCCCGGAGCCTTCTCTTCTCCAGGCTGAACCCCCCCAGCTCTCTCAGCCTGTCCCCACAGCAGAGGGGCTCCAGCCCTCCCAGCATCTCCGGGGCCTCCTCCGGCCCCGCTCCAACAGCTCCGTGTCCTTCTGCTGTTGGTGGCCCCAGAGCGGGGTGTCTGTCTCCCCCGAGCGGAGCAGAGGGGCAGAATCCCCCCCTCGCCCCCCTGCCCACGCTGCTGGGGAAGCAGCCCAGGCTGCGGGGGGGTTTCTGGGCTGCCAGCGCATGTTGCCAGCTCATTGCCGGCTTTTCCCCCCCGAAAGCTCTCCACCCCTCCGACCCCCAGCCCATCCTGGTACCGGGGCTCATCCCCACCCAGGTGCAGGACCCTGCACAGGGACGTGAGCAAGAAACACGTTAGGGAAAAATAAAGAGAAGCCATCGAAGAGAAGCTTCCTTCGCTTGCTTCTCCAGCTCCAACTGGGGTGGGAAACGCTCTGCCCTGCGTCCTGCCGCAGGACTGCCTGGGGCGTTGGGCGACGTCTCCGGTCCAGCTCTCTGGGAACAGACTGGGCCCAGCAAACCCCCTCCCAGTTACTCCGCCGGTCTCACCAGCCTGGTAGTCGTAGAGTGCCCGCGCACACAGCCCCTTCCCCGCCAGGTCCGGCGCCAGCTGGTACTCCACCGGGTACCTGTATTTGGCATCGTCGACTTGATCCTTCAGGAAAGAGAGAGGCAGAAAAGGAATCACCGGCGCGAAGGAGGCCGCGCCAGGCGTCCGTCATTAACGCGGCGAGGGCGACGCGGTTTGGGCCGGACGGGCACGAAACGAACAACAGCCGCTGCCTTTGAACTTCTCTCCCCAGGAAGAGGGAGAGAAAATTAGAGAGAGACTTACGAGCTGTAAAGAAACGACGCTACTTTAACGAAATGTTAACAATTTAACGGAATGATAATAATGAGAAAATGTAATGATATTGATAAGAAAATAACGAAATAGCTACACCATATCGTCTGCGCTCCAGGGTCTCGCCCCCCAGCACGGGGTCACCCCACTCCACTCCTCGCAGCCCCGCTCAGTTTCCCCTCGCAGCCCCCCCCGCACCTCGGCGAACCACAAGATTCCCCCCCCCCCCGAATAAAAAGGCGGGTGTTGGGGGCTCCACGTGTCGCCGGCAGGAGACGAAGGAGCCGAGCGTGCGATGAGGGAGGGCTGTGGGCGCCTCTCCGGGGGGATCCCACACCGGCCCCAATCCCACCGTGCGCCCGGCAGCCGGCACCCCCAGGAATGCCAAGACCAGCGGCAGAGAACCCATCCGGCAGCCGATCCCTCGGGATTTCCACGGGTCAGCACCCCCATGGTGAAGCTGGACAAGCTCCAGTTTTCCAAGCCTTTCCCTCTCGTTACCATTCCAAGGCCTGAGCCGGCTGCGTTTTTACTTTTCTGTCACACGGAAAGGCTGAGGCTCAGCCCCATCTCCTGCTCCTTTTGAACCAGGCGGGCACTCCCAGATAAATTTGGGAATGAGAAAATGAAATACGTTCGAAATGCTTATGGTTTTGGGGGAGGCGGGATGGACAAGACAGGCGAATAGAGGAGAGAAAACCAAATGGCCGCCCCATCTCCAAGGGAAACACAACCCTGCTATTAGACACTGGAGAATCTGACGGAGACCACCAAAAAGAGCCGGGCTTTGTCGGCTCCGCTGGTTTGGGACATGCAAAGGAGGAGGAGGAGGAGGAGGAGGAGGAATCGCTGTGGCAAAGAGGCTGGCGAGAGGGACGGGGGCAGGGACGGCCGTCGGACACGCCGGGGTGCAGGAGGGGCGACGGGCGCCCAGCACCGGTATCTCCCACATTCCCGCGCCGCGCGGGCGGCGGGAAGCGCCGTGCAGGCACAGCCCGAGCGCGTGCGAGCTCCAGGGTTTCTCCCTTTCCTACTGATTTCCGCCCAGGTTCCGAGTACCGGAGAGACCCGAAGAGAAGAGACGCCCATTCCAGACTCATCCCAAAAGATGAGCCAAAGCCATCCTCTCTCCCAGGAGGATCCCGGCTGGCCCTCGGGTGCCCGTTTCCCCTCTGGGGTCCTCTGTCCTCCCCACACACCAACCTGAGGGGGCTCTTCATAGATGGCCGAGGTGTCTGGCGGCTCCTCGTACAGATTTGCCTCATCCGCATGGGAAGCTGGGATGCTTGAATTGTACCCGGAGTCTTGTCCTGCAAAAGAAAACACCGCGATATCCGTCACACCAAAACCTCTCCCTGTCCCCTCTCTTGCCCGATTCCTGCTCCAGGCTGAAGTGCCACCACGGTTCTGGTATGAGCTGGACGTCCCCTGCTCTCCTGTCCCCGCGGAGGGGACGGCTCCGGCAAGCAGGGACCCAGGCACGGGGCGAGCAGGGGCTTAGGGAATGCCAAAAAAAAAAAAAAAAAAAGGGAGAGATCCAGGATCTCCGATGTGGGAAAGAATAACCTTCCTCAAACCATTCCCAAGCTGCTCCTGGTGGTGAGGACCCGACGGGGAAGGGCTGGAGCAGAGCCCCTGGCCAAGAGCAGCATCTAGTGGCGACCGCAGCCCGGGGACACCGCTCGGCCCCGGCTGCTGGGGCGGCAGGAAAAGGAGAACAAACCGCCCTGAAACCATGGGTTTTCTCCACCAAAGAAGATCCATCTCTGCCTGAAGCATTTCGCTGAACCCTCCGAGGGTTTGCTTTGTAACCGGGTCCATTTCGATTATTTTTTTTCTTCTTTTTTCGGGAAAAGGCAGCTTGGAGGTTGTTTCCCCAGCTCCCACCTTCCCGAAGCAAAGCCGCGGAGCAGTCGCGGGACGGGGCGGTGAGGAGCCCGGCCAGCTGGGGACAAGCCAGCAGGGACACGAATCCACCCAGCCCTTCCAGGACAAGGCAACACCTTCGTGCCAGCCCTGGGGAGACCTTCCGGAGAGCCAGCCTTCCTCCAGCCTTGCTCTTCCTACCCAAACCGCCCGAAAGGGGACGGAGCATCTCCCTGCAGCCAGAGAAAGCTCTTCGGAGCCCAGCTTTGCCACCTTGCCACCCCCACCCCTGGAGCCCAGCATCGAGGACGCCCAGACATACACTGGTCTTTACTGGGACAGCCAAACTCAGCCCTGTCTGGCCGCCGTCCCCGCACACCGCTGCCCCCGGGGACAGCACTGCCTTGGGGGAGCGAAGCCCTTTGCCGGGTCTCCAAGGCATTTTGGAAAGGTCTGAGATAGAGAGGGGCTCTGTGAGCTAAATTTCAGCCTGGCAGCCGGGAGATGTCCTCCGGAACCTCCTGCGAAGGCTGAGGAGGAAACAAGGGAGCTCTGCGGCAGGCAGCGGCAGCTCAGCTCCTCTTCCCTCCCGTGCCCCACACCACCGCCCGGAACACCATCCCGAGCCTTGAAATCGGGTTTTATGGGGACACGGCAGCCCAGAGAGAATTCAGTCGGACAACAGGACTCATTTCCGAAAGAGCCTCACAGACACCTGGGCCAAAGAGCATGGCATTGAGTGGGTGCATCACGGAATCATTGGGTTGGAAGGGACCTCTGGAGATCATCTAGTCCAACACCCACATCCCCCATCACGCAGCAGCCCCTGGGAAGATGGAACGAGACAACGGGCTGTTAAAAACTACAGCAAGAGCAATGGGTGGTGGGACCTTCAAACACTGGGCTGCACATTTAGCAAAGGCCATGGGGTTTGTGAACACTGTAAGATCCGCCAACCGAGCTGGCCCTGCCCAACGAGAACGTGCTTTATGCGGGAATGAAGTCCCCGTGGTGCACGTGAAGAACAGGTCAGGGAAAACCCTCTGGGTTAGTCCCGCCACAGGCAAAGGCAAACCCACCTGTGCTTTTGCACAAGGACCTGGGTGCACTTGGTGGGTGACGCAAGAGGATGGGGAATTCCAATGTGTACTTCAAGGGGATTTGATTTTGGGTGAGAACAGCCAATGAATTAAACCGTTTCGTGTTAATTGCTGCTTTCATAGAATCACAGAATGGTTTGGGTTAGAAGGGACCTTGAAAACCACCCAGTGCCACCCCCTGCCCCGGGCAGGGACACCTCCCACCAGCCCAGGTTGCTCCAAGCCCCGGCCAACCTGGCCTTGAACCCCTCCAGGGATGGGGCAGCCACAGCTTCTCTGGGCAACCTGGGCCAGGGGCTCACCACCCTCACAGCAAACAATTTCTGCCTCAGATCTCAACTAAATCTCCCTCTTTCAGTGTAAAACCCTTCCCCCTCGTCCCGTGGCTCCCCTCCCTGCTCCAGAGTCCCTCCCCAGCTTTCCTGGAGCCCCTTTAGGGACTGGAAGGGGCTCCAAGGTCTCCCCGGAGCCATCTATAGTGGTATAATTTACCACTAGATGTCATCGCTACTGTGATTACATCGACAGTATTACAGCAAGAATGGCCCAAATTAATGAAGAATGATGAAACTGAGTGAAATGCAGCGGTGATGGAACCAGAACTGGCTTCAGCAATGGGGTTTCTGGCTGAAAGATCTGCCCGCACTTTGCCGAGGCAGGGGAAAACCGCAACAGAAACTCAGAGCCTGGCCCCAAAACGCCCAGTTTCGGGTCTCCTATTTGGAAAGGCGAGGTGAAAAGCTCTGGTTAGGTAAGGAAGCAAAGCCACGCACCTGCAGTGGGTACCGGAGAGGCTGGAGGCGTCCCCCAAGCATTGGAGGGGGCAAAGGATGCTGGGGGAGCCCCTCGGGCAGGAGAGACGGGAGAGGCAGGACTGGGCACAGAGTTCACCTCCTTCTGCAGGAAAGGGCTGCGAAGCTTGCCTAGAAAAGGGCAGAAGAGGGTCACGATCAGCGGCGCAGAGTCTAGTTGGAAGCCTGTAGCCAGCGGCATTCCCCAGGGGTCGGTACTGGGTCCCGTCTTGTTCAACATATTCGTCAACGACCTGGATGAAGGGACAGAGTGTCCCCTCAGCAATTTGCTGATGACACAAAACTGGCACCCCAGAAGGCTGTGCCGCCATTCAGAGAGACCTGGGCAGGCTGGAGAGTTGGCGGAGAGGAACCTAATGAAGTTCAATGAGGGCAAGTGTAGGGTCCTGCACCTCGGGGGGGAATAACCCCCTGCACCAGCACAGGTTGGGGGTGACCTGCTGGAGAGCAGCTCTGTGGAAAGAGACCTGGGAGTCCTGGGGGACAACGGGATGACCACGAGCCAGCGATGGGCCCTGGTGGCCAAGAAGGCCAATGGCATCCTGGGGGGCATCCAGAAGAGTGTGGCCAGCAGGTGGAGGGAGGTCATCCTCCCCCTCTGCTCTGCCCTGGGGAGGCCACAGCTGGAGCACTGGGTCCAGTTCTGGGCTCCCCGGTTCCAGAAGGACAGGGAACGGCTGGAGAGGGGACAGCAAAGGGCTACCAAGGTGATGAGGGGACTGGAACATCTCTCCAATGAGGAAAGGCTGAGGGATTTGAGTCTATTCAGTCTGGAAAAAAGAAGACAGAGGGGGGATCTTATCAATGCTGATAAACACTTCAAGGTGGGGTGTCAGGAGGACGGGGCCAGGCTCTTCTCAGTGGTGCCCGGGGACAGGACAAGGGGTAACGGGCACAAACTTGACCATGGGAAGTTCCATCTCAAGACGAGGAGGAACTTCTTTGCTGTGAGGGTGGCAGAGCCCTGGCACAGGCTGCCCAGAGAGGTGGGGGAGTCTCCGTCTCTGGAGACATCCCAAACCCGCCTGGAGGCGTCCCTGTGCCACCTGCTGTGGGTGACCCTGCTCTGGCAGGGGGTTGGACTGGGTGATCTCCGGAGGTCCTGTCCCACCCCTGCCAGTCTGTGATTCTGGGACAAGGAGTCAAATGTGCGGCAGGAGCCAGGCAGGGACAGAGGCTCCCAACCGTGTGGCGACAGCCCCGGGACTCCCCCGGCATCAGCCACCGAAGGCTGTTGTTGATGCTCTTGGCCTCACCAGCCCACTGCTGGGTTACCCTCCTAAGCAGGATTTTCCAGCTCTAATCCTTGTTGGGAAAAACAAGTTTGTCTGCCGGTTACAGTAGTAGCTGCAGACGAGGCAAGAAAACAAGGAGAAAAAAAAAAAAAAAAAAAAAAAAGAGACATAATTTTGGGGAGGAAGAGTAGCAGGAGGACACCGCCACCTCTCCGGGCTCTCCACGCTGATTTTTGGAGCGCCCTGGATCTCACGGATGGCAGCTGGGAGGGGTACGGCTCAGACTGGTTGCTGCCAGCCTTGGCTTCCCTTTGGCAGGAGGTAACCGTTGCTGCTGCTGTTATCTGCCCCATCTCTGCCTCCCAAGGCAAACAAAAGCCGAGGCAGGGAGTTACGAGACGAGCCCTGCCCCAGCCCGGCCGGCGAATAAGCCCCAAGACTTGCCAGCGGCCCTCAGTCCGCGGGGTTTATCCCCGCCAGGGCGTTCGTCTCCCTTTCCTCCACCGAAAAAAAACGCCAAACGCTAACACAAATGAGGGAAACCCCGCGGGATTCCTCACCCTCAGAAATCAGCCTTTTTTCCCCCCCACCCCCCACCATGATGTTTAAACACAAAAAAAGACATTTTCCCACCGTGGGATTTCACCCATCCCACCGACAGCTTGCCTACCCAAGAAAACGCATTCACGCGCCTACCACAAAATAAAAAGTGCTTATTCCAAACGAATTCAAGCAGGTTGAGCTGAGGAGGAGACGTTCACGCAGGGATATCACGTGTTCTCAGCAGCTTCCTTGGCTGGTTTCAGCTTTGGTTTTCACAGCTTCCTGGTTTCTATCTGATAGATCAGCTCGGCCTCTCCTAAAGGGACGCGCTCCGGCTTCGTTCAGCCAGTGCGAAAAACCAGGTGGAATTTACAGCGGTCGGGACAGATTGTGGCAGGGGTTCCCTTCTGGCACTAATATATTTCATTCTCATTTTAAAAATGAAATTTAAGCCTCAGGAGTCGAGTCAAAGCATGGAAAACACCCACCTCAGCCGTTAAAACCGGGCGCAGCGAGAGCCTTACCACGAGAACTGTCGCGCCAGCTGGGTGCAACGAGCACCGGGTGTGATGAGAGCCACCCGCGCTCAGCAGGAGCCGTGGCCAGTCCCAAACACATCCCCCCCGGCCCCGTCGGGAGCACTGGCGACCGGCTCGCGCTGCCCGACCCGCTGCCAGCGCCGCACCCGGTGCCGTACCTGGCTGGGAAGCCATCACTGTCTCCGCCGGCACCGACTTCTCCCTCTGCTTGAAGATGTCCCGGGGGTTCACCGCCCTCTGCGCCACCAGCGAGGCCGCCTCCTGCGCGGGAGAAGACCCCACGTTGGTCTGGGCGCCACGGGCGCGGGACGGGGAGCGGAGCCCACGCGGCGCCCCCGGCAGAGCCTACCTGGGCTTTCTCCACCGACTCGCTTCTCTTGACGCCCTTCCGCTGCCTGGCCTCGTACTCCTCGGCTTGTTCCTTCTGCAGCACGAGAGAGGGGCCGCTACAGCCTCGGCGGGCGCCAAGCCACCCCTTCCTTCCCCCTCCAGCCCCCTCCTTCCCCCATCCAGTCCCCAGGACCGGAGAAACGGAGCAAGGAACAGACACGGTGGCAGAGGGTGAATGGGGGGAAACCCCCTGGCTCTGGGAGGCAGATGCGGGAGGTTTGCTGGGATAAGGGCTCGGTTTCCTCCAGTGTCCCCAGGCTCTTCCCCAGGAAGAGTTTTAAACTCTGCTTTCCCCAGGGGCCGCGGCTGGACCGGCCCTCGGGAGCGCGTGCGCCCAGCGCGAGCGGAGGTATGGAGTGAGATCCAACGAAATCAAAGACAAGAGCAAGAGACCTGGAGGAGCAGCCTGGGGGCAATTCTGCCAGAGCGCGTCCGTGGGTCCTCCCACACCCCCTGCCCGCTGTGACACCCGCCCGGGGTGCTCCTCCGTCACCCTCCTGCCTCTGCCCGCAGCGTGGGCTACACCACGAGCCCTCTCCTCTCCGTCCTAGGGGATGCACGGATACACCTCGCCACGGGGCACAAGGCCGGAGCTCACCCATTGCTGCTGCTCTTTGTCCCTGTTCTCAGCCTCCTGCTGCTGCTGGAGTCTCCTGCGGTGACAAAAGACAAACCGGGGTTAAACGGGGCTGTTCTGGGACCTCACCCCGCTGCAGCTTCCCCTCCGGGGAAGACCAGAGGAAGGACAGTCCCCTGCGCTTCTGGGGCCAGACGAGGAGCCCCAGGCCACCGGGAGCCTCGAAGGGGACAACAGCAAGGAGTTCCTTCAAATAGTGGGACCAAACCGGGGAAATCTCTTCCTTCAGGCACACGGACAAGAGCACCCAGCGCGGAGGGGCCGGGCAGACTTCCCCATCCGAGCTGAAAACAGGAAGGCAGTGCCCGCTGCCACCGGTAGAAGTGAGCTCCACCGCTAACGGGGGTCACGCCAGGCTCGGAGGGGAAGGAAATCAGCACAACGCTGGCCCCTGTGCATGCCACCGCCTCTCTGCGGGACTCAGAGCCCTCCGCCAGCCCGCCCAGACCACCGGCACCCCACGAATGGTGGCCACGGGTTTCAGCAACGTGTTTCAGAGGCAGCCTGCCAGGGGAGGACTCGGTCCCGGGGCAGGATCAGCAGGCAGGGAGCCCCGCGGGTGATGCTGGACCAGCTCATCAGTGGTTGGGCCGGGGAGAAGGCGCTCTCTGCACCCCAGGGGCCTGAGCGGGGACAGCGGCTCAGAAGAGGTGGCGACGAGGGCACACAGCGCCACTGAGGGCAAAGCCGAGAGATCCCAGAGAGCGGGACGGGCTCTGGGCGTCGTTACGAATGCTGGGGACTCACTTCTGGGCTTCAATTTCGTTGGATCTTGCTTTATATCTCTGTTCTCGCCCCGCTGCCTCCTGCAGCTCCCGCTCCCGACGCTCTCTCTCCAGCCGCTGCCGCTCCTCCTCCGCTCTCCTCTTCTCCTCCAGCCGACGGTTTTCTTCATCTTTCTAATGGGAGACGGGCAACAAGTCGTGGGTTTCATCCTGCCGGCCCTGAGAACCCCCCCAGGTCTCTGCGCACCACGCTGTGCCCCCAGCCAGCACGGTGGCAGCTCCCAGGGCATCCCCGTAACACTTCCACAGCTCACGCCCTATTGCTAAACCGCTGCAAAACCCCACTGTAGAACAACCCGAACGGGAAGGAAATACGGAGCAGGCTCGCCCTGCTCTTCAGTCTCGCAGAGCTGCCTTCAGAAAGGTCAAAAACCATCTTTCTTACCCAAATGGAGCTTGCCACCTGCCGGGAGCCGGGCTGCAGCCCAGCCCTCTCCCCCTGCGCCCACCCCAGCCAAATTACGCCGAGATAAGAAGCATCTTGCTCTTCAAGACTCGTTTTCCCCTCCCCTTGGACTCCCCTGGAGCCCAGCTCCGCGCTGCTCGAGGTCTGGATCCCCGGCTCCGGAGCGGAGAGCCCAGGTTAGAGAGGGGAGACGCAGACGGCGAGAAGGGATCAGCTCCACCCGTGCTGAGGAGAAGCGGCAGCACTCACCTCCGCTTTGGCCCAGAAATTATCTTTGTTGACTCTCTTGATTTCGGACATTGCGTTCGTCTTCTGGTAGACAGAGCCCTGGGGGGAGGCAGGAGGTGGCACGCGTGAGCAGTAGTCACTGAGCCATCAGTTTCTGCATTCTTCAGCAGAAATGTGTCCTCGTGGCTTTCTGGCAGCTCCCTCCTGCTGCTACGGCACTGGCCGGACCCCTCTTTGCCCACCCCGGCAGAGGGGACCCAGCCCCACGCAGCCACGGGCCAGAAGATGTTTAGCATCAAGATGGAAAAAAATAAAAGGACGCGCTGTGATAGAATGCGACAGCAAAACCAGCACGGTCGGTGCTCAGCGCAGTCTGTGACTTTTTAGAAGACGCAATAACCTGACGCTTTACCCCAGAAGGGCTGGCTGAAGCCCAGCGATGCGACGTTGCCAAAAACGGGGACTTCCAGCCTGGTTTTCATCGTGCCTCGAGCAAAAAAATAAAAAAGCAGGTTGCTAAAGCACAGAGGTGCCCAGGCTGGAGCAGACAGCAAAGAAGTGACCAGGACACGTGAGAACCTGTCATTGCCACGCAAAGCGGGGCCGGGGGACAGCGAGGGTCTCCCCAGCTCAGGTTTGCTCTTTGCCTGTGTCTCAGAGTGGGGTCAGCCGTGCAGCGTCGGGGAGGACGTGCAGCTGAGCTTCTCCTTTGTGCAGCTCAGAAAACTCATTGCTTGGGGCACACGTTAAAAAAAACCCCCACCTTCCTACAGAACACGTCCACGTAGACACAAAGGAAGGCGCTGAGATCTCCGGCCTCAACGCTTCCCAGCGCCGGGGGAGCCCCAGTATTCATTTGCAAAGCAGGTCAAAACGCCGCTGCACCGACACGGCTCGTTCCCTCTCCCTCGGCTGCACCACAGCCTCGGAGAACCCCAGGCCTTGCAGAGCATGGAATCATGGAATGGTTTGGGTTGGAAGGGACCTTAAAGATCATCCAGTTCCAATTCAGGGACATCTTCCCACCAGCCCAGGTTGCTCCAAGCCCCGTCCAACCTGGCCTTGAACCCCTCCAGGGATGGGGCAGCCGCAGCTTCTCTGGAAACGTGCAAAGCTGGAGCTCGTGCGTCTCTAAAAACCTGAACAGAACTGGGGGAAATCGGTCCTGGTTAAAAAAAAAAATATGGTTGGGCCTACGGAGAAGAGAGCTCAGGCTTTCCATTTGCTGCAAGGACATCTCGTCTCTGCCACCACTCCGTGCTCTTGCCCTGATTCACTCTGCAACGAGCCAGAGAGAGGAACTGGCCCTGGGCAAAATCATGGGTGCTTCCTCAGCCACGTCAAAGCACTGGGAGCCCCTGCCCGACTGCGAGCCCAGAGGGACGAGAAAGCCCCCGCGGAGCCAACTCACCACGGGAGCTTGAGGGCCCGAGTCCTGGAACTTGCTGCTCTCCTTGTGGAAGTTGTAGTTGGCCCCAGAGGCCTTGGCAACCTTCTCCATGATGAGCTCAGGCTCCACGTCCTCCTCTGCACGAGCGTTGATAGTGACATGAGCCCCCTGAGCAGGGAGAAAGCCAGCACAGGAGTGAGAGGTGACTCTAGAAGCCACCAAACCCACCATGCTGCTTTGATAGGTCCCGTCTACACTCCCAGAGCTCCCAAGGGAAGAAAAAGGGTTCAGGTGAGAAAGGGAGGTCACCAGACACTCTACGATCACAGAATCAGAGTGACAGGGGTTGGAAGGGACCTCTGGAGATCACCTCGTCCAACCCCCGGCCAGAGCAGGGTCATCCACAGCAGGTGGCACAGGAACGCCTCCAGGCGGGGTTGGGATGTCTCCAGAGACGGAGACTCCCCCACCTCTCTGGGCAGCCTGTGCCAGGGCTCTGCCACCCTCACAGCAAAGAAGTTCCTCCTCGTGTTGAGATGGAACTTCCCATGGTCAAGTTTGTGCCCGTTACCCCTTGTCCTGTCCCCGGGCACCACTGAGAAGAGCCTGGCCCCGTCCTCCTGACACCCCCCCTTAGCTCTTGCTGAGCATTGATGAGTTCTCCTCTCGGTCTCAGAGCAGAGCAGGGCGATGACCTCCCTTGGCCTGCTGGCCACGCTCTTTGTAACGCGCCCCAGGAGACCATTGGCCTTCTTGGCTACAAGGGCACATTGTGCCTCATGGGCAACTTGGTGCCCACCAGATAGATCAAGCAAACGTTCACTGGGGAAAAAGAGACTTGTTTCTCCCCACTTGTGTTACAAATCAGCATGCCCGGGCTACCCAACACTGCAGGGGTACTGAGTGCTGGCGTCACCGCCCAGCCTCTCCTGGCCACCATCCCGCCTTCAAAGATGTCTCTGTGCCACCCCAAAGAGCAGTGCGAGTCACGCAGGTTCCCTCGCCCAGGGCCCACCGATCGGGGGAGGACAGGAGGAGAAGAGGAGCAGACCTTTAGGAAGTTCGCCACGGTGCTGACGTGGTTGGCGCAGGCTCCTTTCCTCACGTCGTTCACGCCTTCGCCAGTCTGCAAAGAGAAACCGTCGCCTGGCTCAGCCTGAGGCCCACCCCAGGCTGGTTTGTAGCTGCAGCACCTTGGTCTAAGCCTTCAAATCATCCACCCTGGCCACGGCGAGGGCTTCACCAGGGCTTCCTGCATGGGAAACGAGCCCGCTCTGCAGCAAGCACTGCTCAGGGGGACACGGCGATCCTCCTGCCCAAGGACAACAGCCGCACCATGAGGGCTCCAGGCTCCTCCTGATCATCAAGTGCTTCATTCAACCCATCCTATCATACAATCACGGAATGGTTAGAGTTGGAAGGGACCTTAAAGACCATCTAGTTCCACCCCCCTGCCCCGGGCAGGGACACCTCCCACCAGCCCAGGTTGCTCCAAGCTCCGGCCAACCTGGCCTTGAACCCCTCCAGGGATGGGGCAGCCACAGCTTCTCTGGGCAACCTGGGCCAGGGGCTCACCAGCCTCACAGCAAACAATTTCTGCCTCACATCTAATCTAAATCTCCCCCCTTTCAGTGTAAAACCCTTCCCCCTCGTCCCATGGCTCCCCTCCCTGATCCAGAGTCCCTCCCAGCTTTCCTGGAGCCCCTTTAGGGACTGGAAGGGGCTGGAAGGTCTCCCCGGAGCCTTCTCTTCTCCAGGCTGAACCCCCCCAGCTCTCTCCTCACAGCAGAAGGGCTCCAGCCCTCCCAGCAGCTCCGGGGCCTCCTCTGGCCCCGCTCCAACAGCTCCGTGTCCTTCTGCTGTTGGTGCCCCAGCGCTGGAGGCAGCACTGCAGGGGGGGTCTCCCCCGAGCGGAGCAGAGGGACAAAAAACCCCCATCCTAGATGGGTTCAGAGCCGTTTACTGTCAGCCGAGGGAGGTACGTGGCCAAAGAGATGCGTCAGGGCAGCAAATCCTCCAGCCTCTGTTCGCCTGTGGCCATGGGGTTTGGACCACGCAGCCCCAGCGGTGGGCACGGCACGCCCTCGGTGCCACACCGTGTTGGAGGGGCTTCAACGCTGGCTGCCGAGCGATCGGCAAGGACGATTCCAGAGGGAAGCAAAGGGAGAGACAGTGATTTATTTCCCCCAGGGCCCGCACTCACCCAGTTGATGAGGACATATTTGGGCAGGCCGGAGTTGGGATCCTTCACCCTGCAGAAGGCATACATCACCTTCCCGCTGTTGAGCTCCTCCACCATCTCCTCCAGGCCACCATCTGCCCCACGAGAGAAAGCGGAGGGTGTAAGACAAGCAGATCGCTTACACCTGGTGGGAACAGCCGAGCCAGTGTCCTGCTGGCTCCGTTCTTCCTGGAGATTATTCCTGTCAGATCTGGAGTTGTCCTACACGGAGAGCATCTCAGACCCTTTGTCTTTGCCCCAGTCTGTGCCGGAACCGAGCCCCTGCCCACCCTCACCCACACCCCACCAGCTGTCGCTCCTCTTCCTCAGAGCGTCGCCGCGACAGGCACAACTCCGCGTAGGGAAAGATCCCGAATCCATAACTCAAGCCAAATGATGACAGAGAATGGAAAGGAGATGCCCACGTGCCCCAGACTAATTAGAAGCTTTAATCAGAGCAGGCAGCTACAAACCCTGCCCGCAGCTTCCTATGCCAAGTCCCAGCGAGCACCTCCAGCGCCGGGCACGGCGTTATCCACGAACCCCAGCATCGCTCCTGCTGAAAGCGTGTGCCGAAAAAAATTCCAGAAAAGGAGGAAAAATGCAAAAAAAACCCCACACGCTCGCACGTCAAAAAAAAAAAAAAAAAAATTTCCAACGGACCACAACTCCTCCTACTTTGGTTTGTCTGACCCCCCGAAAAGCGGAAAACGAGCCTCCGACCGCTTACCAAACACCGGCCGCCGCGGCGCAGCCCAGCCTGGTTTGCTCTGCCCTGCAGCAGGACCCCGGCTCCTTTCCTTCTCCGCTATTAAATATTTACGCTTCGGCTCTAAATTTGCGCAGGGTGGTTTCCGAGGCTAAGGCTGGAAGCCTGAAGCCAGCCGGCCGGCGGGAGACGGTGTTTGCCGGGTCGATGTTTAACGCGACAGGCATGGAAGGGCAGAAAGGGAAGCGCTGGGAAGGGAAGCTCTGCCGAGGGGCCGGGGTTCTGCTGACAGAGTTACGCTGCGCCTAATTCAGCATAAAAACCCCGCTAGACTTTTAATTTACACACAATAAACCTTGTCGGCTGAACAACAGGCTCCGATGCCAAGCCGCCCGCAACACGGACCCGGCGGAGCTGCCCGGAAACGTCTCACCCGGCCGCCGAGAGCCGTGAGAAGCGCTTGCAAAAACGAGAAAAGGAGCAAATAGATGCAAATCTAGAGAGCCGAGAAACCTGCCGGGACGCCTCGCTTTCCGCCAGCGGTCGCTTCGCCTCGAGAAGCGTTTGCGCAGGAATCAGCAGCCGGATTAAAAAAAAAAATTAAAAAAATATTAAAACAAAACAAAACAACCCCCCCCCCCCCAAAAAAAAAAAAAAGTCCCACGAAGCGGGGAGGCAAAGAAAGAAGTGAGAGGGGCTTTAGGCGGAATCGCCAGCCTGGGGAAGCCGCTGCGTGGTCCCTCCGCCATCCCCAGCGCTCCCCCCCCCGCCCTCCCCGGGAGGCTCTGCCCCTCGTCCCACCGCCGACACCCCCCCCTGCCCCAGCCCAGGCTCCGTGGGCACGGCCCCCACCACGCTCACGGCCCCCACCACGCTCACCTCCGCAGCAGGCCACGCGCAGGTCATTGCTGTTGCCTTCGTAGGTAAACAGAGCCCTAAAAAAAAAAAAAAACCAAAAAAAAAAAAAAACCAACAAAAAAAAAAAACCAACAAAAAAAAAAAAAAATGGGCAAAAGCAGAGGTTTTAAACCAACCCGCGGAGAAACGCTGGCCCCAAACCTCACACCCCGCCGGCGTCCCCCCTCCTGCCCCCAACACCCTCTGCAGCGCACCCCAAAAACTCCCCCATGTCCGCCCAGGGTGTCCATAAGGCCCCCCCGCCACACACACACACCTCCTGCCCCACATCCCGGACGCCCCCTGATCACCCCATACACCCCCCACACCCCCAGACAGCCCCTGATCCCTCCTGTACACCCCACATCCACCTCAGACACCCCCTGATCCCACGTACACCCCACACACACCCCCTGATCCCCCCCCACACCCACCCCAGACACTCCTGATCCCTCTGTACACCCCACATCCCCCCAGACACCCCATATCCCCCCTGAGACACCCTCTCATCCCCCCCCACACCCGATCCCCCCCAGACACCCTCAGCTCCCTGATCTCTACCCATCCTACATCCCACCCACATCCCCCCAGCTTCCACTACACACCCCACACCTCCGCCCCAGACACCCCCACACTCCTGATCCCTCCTGTATGCCCCACAGCACCTCCCCCCCGACACCCCCACGCCCTCTGATTGACCTTTTCCGCCCCATAACCCCATCCAGGTGCCAGCCCAGCTCTGAATCTTCCCCTCTACACTGCCGTCAGCCCCCCCCAACTCCCCCTAGACCCCCCCACGTCATCCCCTATACACCCCCCACCCCAGACACCCCCACACGCCCCGGTTTCACTTGCACCCACCCCCTCAGATCCCCACTCTACACCCCAGACCCCCACCCCAGACCCCCCCTCGGCATCCTGACCCTCTCCACATTCCTCCCAAACAGCCCCCCATCCCCCCCTGTACACCCCACAACCACCCTCCCTGGCATCCCCTGCCCCCCCCCCCAAACCCCTCTGCACCCCCTTAATACGTCTCCCATTCCTCCCACAGCCCCCTGCACCCCCCACAGCCCCCCAAAAGCCCCCGCACCCTCCACAGCCCCCCCAACCCGCCCTGCACCCCTCCCATCCCCCCCACAGCCCCCCCAAAACCCCCCCGGCCCCCCCCAAACCCCCCCGCACCCCTCCCATCCCCCCCACAGCCCCCCAAAAACCCCCAGCACCCTCCACAGCCCCCCCAACCCGCCCTGCACCCCTCCCATCCCCCCCACAGCCCCCCAAAAACCCCCACGGCCCCTCCAAACCCCCCCGCACCCCTCCCATCCCCCCCACAGCCCCCCGAAAACCCCCAGCACCCTCCACAGACCCCCAGCCCGACCTGCACCCCTCCCATCCCCCCCACAGCCCCCCCAAAACACCACCACGGCCCCCCCCAAACCCCCCCGCACCCCTCCCATCCCCCCCACAGGCCCCCCAAACCCCCCCTGCACCCCTCCCATCCCCCCCACAGCCCCCCCAACCCCCCCCCGCCCCCCTTCCCATCCCCCCCGCACCCTGCCGCCCCGCCCCCCACTTCCCCCCCCGGCCCCGCCGGTTCTTCCCCTGCGGCCCCCCCGGTCCCGGTCCCGGTCCCGGTCCCGGTCCCGGTCCCGGTCCCCCCCCTCCGCCGCCGCCGCCGCTCACCAGTCCGTGGGGCTCCCCGCCGCCACCACCCGCCCGTAGGCCTCCTGCAGCGCCCGCCCGTTCTTGCTGAGGTTCAGCGCCATGGCAGCGCGCGCTCCCGCCCCGCCCCGCGACAGCCACGCCCCCGGCACGCCGCGCCCCGCCCACCGCCGCGCCCCGCCCACCGCCGCGCCCCCATGTCCAAGCTCCGCCCACAGCCCGGGCCCCGCCCACCAGCCCCGCCCTGGAAGAGCCCGGCCCCTTACCCCGCCCCGCCCCGCCCCGCCGGGCATGGCCCCTCCCTCTGCCGCCCCGCCCCGCCCCGCCCCCTGCTGCCACCCCCCCCACCCACCCCGGAACCGGCACCCGCCGAGCTCGGGGACCCCCCAGGGGTGATTCTCGGGGGTCCCCACCCCAAGGGCAGCTCCGGGGGTCCCCCACCCCTGGGCGATCCTCGGGGTCTCCCGCCCCGGGAGGGTTTCAGGGACCCCAGCCCAGAGAGGCTCTCGGGGTCCCCACCCCCCAGCGCAGCCCCACACCCCGCACCCCCAGACACCCCCCCCCAATGCCTCCCCCCCACTTCTAGGGGTCCCACGCAGCCCGGCTCCCCTCGCCCCTGCGGTGAGAAAATTGGGATTTCTGCGGATTTTCCCCATTTCCACACCCAGCGGGTGGGGGCCGGGGGGCGGAACGGCACTGGGTGGGGGGGGGGCGGGGGGGGTGTCTCCGGGTGTTGCCAGCAGCTTTGAGCGCGGAGCTCGTTGGGGTGCAAACCCCCAAATTTTAGCCCAAATCACCAAAATTCTGCTTCCGGCAGGAAACGCCGGAGTTTGGGGTTCAGAATTGGGGATAGTTTTGCAGGATAAAGATTTTCCCGTGCTGGCGCGGGGGGGGGGGGGTGTGGGGGCGGTGTGTGTCCCTCTCTGCCCCCCGAAGAGTCACCCCAAAAAATGAGGTGCCCAACCCCGGGGGGGGACGATCGTGCCTGGGGAGGTGGGGGGGTGTGTGTGTGTGACTGTCCCCCGGGCGCAGTGGCCTCGTCCCCGGGGGCTGGGGGGGGGGGGGTGGGGGTGGCCCGCGATGGGACGCAGCTACTTGGGGGGGCGGGGGGGTGGTGTGTGAGATGTGCCCAGCTCTAATTAGGGGGGGTGAAATGAGGAGCCCCCAGTGCTCCCAGCTTGGGGGGGGGCATGCCCATGTGGGGCGGGGGGCACGGATGGCTGCTCGGTGTGGGGCAGGGGCGCAGCTGAGGGGATGCTCGGTGTGGGGGCAGGGGGGTGGCAGCGCGGGGCAGGGGGGGCACAGCCATAGGGATGCCGGGGGGGGGGGCGGGGAGTGCTGCTGCGGGGGCCCTGGCACTCGCCCCACGCACGGGGGTTGCTCTGACGGGGGTGAGGGGCCACCCCCGCGATGCCACCTCCAGCCCCCCCCCACCCCCCCCGTATCCCCCCCGCCTCTGCCGCCGGGGTGCCCTGCGCCCCTCAGCCCCCCCCGTGCCTCAGTTTCCCTGCTCGGAGCAGGGCGATGAAACCCCTCGTTTCCTTTACAAATTCGGGGGGGGGGGGGACACGGGGGGAGCTGCCCCCCCCGCCAAGCTGTACCAGCCGCCCCTTGGGCACAAGAAATCCCGGGGGGGCTCGCGTTTGGGGGGCAGGAGGTGGCCGGGGGGGGGACACGCACACACACACAGAGGACGTGGCCTCATCCTGCCCTCGGTGGGGGGTGCAGCTGCCCCCCCCCGGCCTGGCTGCGGGGCTCGGTGTCCCCAGCGTGTGCTAATGGGCCATTTGCAGATCGTCGCGTGTCCCCCGCCCCCGGGCCAACCCCCCCCCCACCCCCCACCCCCCGGAGCCCAGCCCCGAGCCAGCTGCCAACATCTGGCTGGGGCCGCGCTGCCCCCCCCCCCCCCCAAGCAGGGAGTGGGGGGCTGGGGGGATTTTTTGGGGTGGCCCTCCCAGCTGCAACCCCCCACCCCCCCCACCCCCCCCAAACCCCTTTCCTGCCCCATAGCGGGCTTCGCGCCCCATAGCTTCCTCCGCGTTCGGGGTCACCCCACGGTGGGACAAGCCGGGGGGACGGGGAGGCTGGAGGGTGTCCCCAAAAAATCCGGCATCATCCCCATCCCGCCGGCCTCGGGGGGCAGCGGGGGGGGGGGTGTTGGAAATCCCACCCCTGAAGCCACCACCGTCACCCACCGGCAAAATAACCGGGGGCCGAGCTCCTGCCACCCGGTTTAACGAGCCCCCCCCGGGGCCCCCTGATTGTCCCGAGCGCTGGTGACAGTGACCGGGGGGCGGGGGGGGAGGGTGTGGGGGGTGTCCCCACCGTGTCCCCAGCCACCAGGGGAAAAGGGAGTCTTGGCGGGGGGGGGGGGAGCGCAGGGGCGGGATGGGGGTGGGAGATGGTGACACGGGGTGGTGGAGGGGCCCGGGGCGGCTGTAGGTCATGGGACTGCTGAGGATCCTGGGGCGCCTGAGGGACCACCCTGAGGGTACCGGGGTGGCCAAGGGTCTCAGGATGGCTGAGGGTCCCAGGACGTCCAACGGTCCCACCTCACACCCCCCAGCTGCACCACCTCGCTGGCCAGACTCATCATTCCAACCGTTCCACCTGCGGTGGCATGCCCCCCCCCCCCCCCCGGCTCCTCCCCGCTCTCCCACCCCAGAGACTCATTTCTCCAATGTACCATCCCCAGGTCTCCCAACCTCCGCTCCCTTCTCCATCCCCAGCCCCGTGGCACCTTCAGGATGCTGCTGCCGGGATCTCCACACCTTTTAACACCGGGACGGGACGTGCCGGGGCAAAGGCCGGGCGATGGGATCTGACCTCGGGGCACTCGGAAGGGCCCGTAATTGCTTTTCGGGTTTGGGCTGTGATGTGAGATGGTTTTGAAGGGCTCCCACACTGCAAGCACCTCCTCCATCTCACCGACTTCCCATCCTGCCATCGTCTCCTTCATCTCATGGACCTCCCACCCCACCATCATCTCCTCTGTCCCACAGACTTCCCATTCCACCGCCGTCTCCTCTGTCTCATGGACCTCCCGTCCCATCGTCATCTCCTCCATCTCATGGACGTCCCATGCTGCCATCATCTCCTCCATCTCACAGACTTCCCATCCCGCCACTGTCTCCTCCATCTCATGGACCTCCCACCCCACCTGCTCAGCCAGGATGCTTTTAAGGACAGTTTAAGGGGCCTGGGGGGATCTTGGGAAACGAGTTGTGATGAGGTTTTTTCCTCCGGAACAGCAGTTGCTTTTTGACGGAGACTTTCAACCCCACCGTAGAGGCTCCCCTGGGTTTGGTAGGACGCGCAAAAAAATGTCGCAAAGACCCCAAAACCGCAGGGCTGCCGGCTCCCGGGTTGTCACTTGGGGTCCTGCAAAGCTGGGGGTCACCTGGGCGCTGCGGGACGGTCACCGTCCACGTGTCCCATGCCAGGAACCAGCCACCTCCTCACTCCTTTGTGGACTTGTACCGTACGTTATTTATCTCCCGGCCAAGAGAACGTTGGGAAAAATAACACTTTAAGCCGTTATTTATATTTTTTTAGGAGGCCGGTGCTCACGCAGCCCCCCCCAGACACACCCACGACCCCACACGGGAGGTCTCTCCCCACCCGTCCACTCCACAGAGCAAGGAGCCGCCTGGGAAGGGGCAGATGTGAAGCCCCCCATTCAGCACGCGGCTGGCGATGTTAATTAAAAGCAGGGCAATAAAACATCTGGAGCTGGGGGGGGGGGGGGTGCCCCCCGCGCGACACCCGGCAGCTGCCTCTCCCCGGGCCTTGAGAAAGTCGGGCCGGGGGGGAGCGG
>NC_071485.1:850351-966211 GCF_028500815.1 Rissa tridactyla | reverse complement strand
GAACAAGGGGCACCTGAGCAGGGTGGGACAGGGTAGGGACAACCGAAGCGGGATGGGGAGACACCGGACAGGATGGGGGAACCAGGATGGGATGAGGGGGACCTCAGATGGGAATGGGGAGAACCTGGGTGGCATGGGGGGGCCCTCAATGGGATGGGGGGACCCTGGATAGGATGAGGGGACACAGATGGGGTAGAGGACCACGAACAGGGTGAGGAGACAGGGTGGGGGGGACCTGGACAGGATGGGGGGGACCTGAATGGGGGACCTTGGACAGCATGATGGGACCTAGAAGGGATGGGGAGGACCTAGATGGGATGGGGGTGCCCTGGACAGGATGGGGGGAACCTGGATGGGATGAAGGGACTCAGATGGGGTGGAGGGGACCTGAATGGGGGGAACCTTGGAGGGGATGGAGGGACCCCCAGATGGGATGGGAGGACCTGGACAGGATGCGGGCCCCTGGATGGGACGGGGTGGGGATGGACCCGAATGGTGGGATGTGGACAGGGATGGGGGAACCAGGATGGGGTGAGGGGGTCCCTGGATGGGATGGAGGGACCCAGGTGGAATGGGGGCTCTGGATGGGATGGGGGGTTCCTGGGCGGGCTGAGGAGACACCAGACAGGATCGAGGGGCCCCTGGATGGGATGGGGGGGGACCCGGATGGGGGGACCCTGGATGGGATGGGGCGACCCCTGGACGGGATGGGGGGGGTCCGCTGGGTGAGATGGAGGGATCCAGATGGGTTGGGGGGGACCCTGGGATGGGGTGGGGGGGCGACCTGAAGGGGGGGGACCCTGGACGGGATGGCTGGACTTGGGACGGGAAGGTGGGACCCTGGATGGGATGGGGGGACTCGGAGGGGGTGGGGGGGGACCCCTGGGGCGGGACGGAGAGACCCCAGAGGTGTCGGGGAGCCCCCCGGCCGCGGCGGGGACGCGCCGTGGCCCGGTAGGGCAGCGGATGAGGTCCGGCGGGCGGGTCCGGTGCGGTGCCGGGGCGGTGCGAGCCCCCTGCCCTGCCCCCCGGTGTCGGTTTGCAGCCCCGGCTCCTCCCCCCCCCCGCCGCCCCGCGCATTCCCGACCCCTCCCGGGCGGCGGCGGCGGCGGCGGAGCCGGCGGGGCCGGACCCCCACCATGCCGCAGCTGGAACCGGCGGGGGGGGACGACCTGGGGGCCCCCGACGAGCTCATCGCCTTCCAGGACGAGGGCGAGGAGCAGGACAAGGGCGCGGGGGCGCGGCTCGGCCCACGGGGACCTGGACGAGCTCAAGTCCTCCCTGGTCAGCGAGACCGAGAACCGGGGCACCGGCGGCGGCACCGGCGGCGGCTCCGACTCCGAGGTGAGCGCGGGGGGGTGGGGGGGGCGACGGAGGGGGCTGGGGGGGGGGGGGGGGGCGGGGGAGGAGAGAAGGGGGGGGGCGGCGACCCCCGCCCGGCCCCCGCTCACCGCGCTCTCCCCCGCAGGCGGAGCGGCCCCCCGCAGCCCCGGGGAAAGTTTCCAGAAGCCGCGGGATTACTTGGCAGAAGGTACCGGCCCCGCTCCCGGTGTCGTGTCCCCCCCCCTACACCGGCTCCCCGGTGTCGTTCGTTCGTGTCCCCCCCCCCCCGCCACCGCTCTCCCTTCTCCGCTCCCGGTCCCCGCCGCATCCCCCGGGACCGTCCGACACTTCGCAACTTCTTTGTTTCCGCCCCCGGCCTGCGGGCGGGGACCCCCCCCCCCCGGGGCCCCCCTCCCCTTCCCCCCCCCCCACCGTGTTCCCCCCGGTGTCCCTCCCCCCCCGCCCCCCTGGTGTCCTCCTCCCCCTGCCCCCCGGTGTCCCTCCCCCCCTCCCCGAGGAATCGGGTGTCCGTCCCCCACCCCGCCCCCCAGCGGTCCCCGCCCCCCCCGACGGGCGCTTCCCCAGGGATGGATCGGTGCCCCCCCCCCACCCCCCTGGAGGAAGAACCGGACCTCGGGACCTTCCCCCCCCACCACACGGTTGGGTCCTTGCCGCGAGTGACCCGCACCGGGACCACCCCCCCCCCCGCCCGCCCCCCCGGAAGAACCGCCCCCCCCCTGGAGGGACACCCGGTCCCGGGACCCCCCCCGTGCAACCGGAACCCCCTCCCGCGGGGACTGCGACACCCCCCCGCAGTTGTGACTCCCCCAAAAGAACCGACCCCACCCCCAAGGGATGTGGGTACCCCAGAGGGGCCTGTCTGCCCCCCCCCCCCCCCCCAAGTGGGGGGGTTCAGACCCATGACCCTTCCACCTCTGCAAGTGGGACCCCCCCGGAGAACGGGCACCGCGACCCCCTCTCCTGCGGGGACCTCCTCCCTCCCCCCGCAGTTGGACCCCCCCCCCGAGAAGAATTTGGGGAGCCCCCCCAAGGGGTGTGGGGCACCCCCAGGGGGACCTACCCCGTCACCCCCCCCGCCATGCTCCCATCCTTACCCCCCCGTGGTGGGAGCCTCCCCCCCTCCCCCCCCGACGCCCCTCCTGACCCCCCCCCTTCCTTCTCTCCCCAGTGGTCAGACGACAGCAAGATGGGGGGTTTTTTTAAGGGCCCCCCCTACCCCGGATACCCCTTCCTGATGCTCCCCGAGCTGAGCAGCCCCTACCTCGCCAACGGAGCCCTCTCCCCTGGCGGCGCCCGCACCGTAAGTGCCCCCCCCCCGAGAGACCCCCTCGGACCCCCCCCGAGACCCCCCCCCCCCCCCCAGGACCCCCTCGGGTCCCCTTTATGGGGATGCTCGGACCCTGCCAAACCTCACGCCCCCGTCCCGAAGGAAAGTGATAAAAAAAACAAAAAAAAAAAAAGGAAGAAATTGAGTTTATTCCCCTTTTTTTAGCGGTTTGCTTTGTCCCTTCCAGGGGGGTGCACCCTCGGGGGGGGAGGGGGGGGGGATTGGGGAGTTTTGGGGGGGGGGTCTGGCCCGAAACCTGACCCTGAGCTGCGCCGCTTTTCTCATTTAAAAGGGCTCCCTTCGACTTTTTAAAGCCCTTAATGGGCTGACATTGTCTGTCCCTCCTTTGGCGTTTAGAAAACTGATTACGCAAATTGAGCGAGCATTAGATGGCGGGGGGGGGGGGGGGGGCACAAAGGAGAGTGGGATTGACACCCCCCCCACCCCCTGCCCCCCCCAGCATCCCTCCGCACCCGAACCATCCCAACCACCCAGCCCGGACCGGAACCGCGGTCCTGTTTTAGAAATACAGCCCCGATTTTAGAACTATAAACCTATTTTACAAATACGATCCTGCTTTTTTAAACATAACCTATTCCATAACCCCGGCCCTTACCTGCCTCAGTTTCCCTCCCCGCTCCTCCTGATGGCACCCCCGGGGGGGGGGGGGGTTCTGTGCCCGGGCCGTGGTACCCGCCGTATCCCGTGCCGGAGCATCGCCCCACGCTTGCGCGTTGTTTCTGGGTGGATTTCGATGTTTTTCTGGATGGATTTCTCACTCCGGAGCCGCAGGGGTGACACCTGATGGTTTTAAGCACATTATTCGTTGGGGATCTGTAGGATGCTGCGTTACCATATGGAATATATAATATATATATAGGATGGCAAAAATTGCTGCAATTAAAATGGCTTAAAATCCCCGGCGTGGGCTCGCCGGCCGGGATCCTGCTCTCCGGTGGCGTCGCACGGAGAGTTTTCTATATTTTGGGAAGCAACCGGTTTGAACGGCCATTGAGCGTAAATCCCGGGCTGGGGAGAGCGGCGGGGGCCTGGCTGGCCGGTGGGATTATATAAATATAAATATATGTATCTATAAAAATATCCCCGTGTTTGGCCGGCGGCCGGGTGAGGGATAAAGGTTGTATTCCCAATTTGTCACTTTTGGTATTACTACATTTTGGAGATGATGCGCAATTGGCCACGATCCCAAATACCAGCAAGGAATAGGGAGTAATTAAAAGGGATTGGGGATTCATAGAAAACGGCCACTAACGATGATTTAATGAATCCCAGAAAGGGGGATTAATTAAAAGGGGCTGGGAGAGGAGCTGATGGCGCATCCCAGTTTTGGACCCGGGCTGATGTTGAGCCTTGGAGAGGGATGAGTGGGGATGGGAAGGCCCCGGATCGGGCACGAATCCCGCCGGATTTGGGGTGTTTGCACACGGAGCTGAGCCCGAGCGAGCGAGGGGTGTTGTGGTGGGGGCACATTTGGGGTGCTGGGAGGCTTTTGCGGGCGCACGTCACATCTCGATGCGACCGGGGGGGGGCTCTCGGAGCCGAATTTTGCCGCGCCCGCCAGGGCAGGGTGAGGCCCCGCCGAATCCTGCAGCCACTCGTGCGATGAAAGCGTCTGAGCTCTGCGCCGCTCAGCAAACCGTCCCCCCCCGCCCCCCGCCTTTTCCCTGAGCTCCCACCGGAGGCAAGCGGCACAGGGATCCCCTGGATCCTGGGATATTGTCGTGCCGGTGAGCTTGGATGAAGTCCTGCCGGCCGCAGCATCCCCGATCCCGCACCAGGCCTGGCCGGGCGCAGCATCCCGGCGCAGGCAGCGTCGCCCAAGGGCACCGAGCTCTGCGCCCGACCAGATCCGTGGCCCGGGAGGCTTCGAGGCAAGACCCAACCTGTGAGGCACAGAGGTGGTAGGAGGCGGGAGGCCACCGAGCAGCCCCGGGAGCCTTTTTTCCCCCATTTCCTTCCTTTTTCCCCCCCCACCCTTGTCCGTTGGGGGAAACCAGCAGATTCACGGGATCCTGCCCATCCCTGTGGCCGTGGCATCCTTGACATCCCTCAGCCGGGGCACTGCGGATTGAACCTCACGACTCTGCCGCGTGAAAAAGGAAGATTTTTTTGGGGGAAAAAAAAAAACCCACCCAAAACTCCAAATAATCTTCTGCGCTTGGGAGATGTTCCAAGGATGCTGGGGATGGATGCGGCCGCGGATGCAGGTGTTGGACCCCGGCAGCGGCGAAACTGCTGGAAGAGATTTTTTGGAATACCGGGCAGGCAAGGCGGCATTTTTGCATCTCTCCGCTCCAAAATACTTAGAAATCTGGAAAATATATAGAAATCTGGCAAGGCGACGCCTTCCCGCACCCCGCGCCAGGAGAATCACCTCCAGCCCTGCGCAAAGCCACTGGGTGCCAAAGTGACGGGATGCTCCCGTGGTTTATCTGGATTAATTCACTTTGCTCCAGTCTCACCCGTGTTATTTCCGAAAGGGACCCTGGAATTCGGGGTGTCCTCCCTCAGTATCGCTTTTCTGGCGATTTCTGCCCAGGGTGGTAGTTTTTTTTTGGCCGGATCTAATAATGGCATTGACCTTCAGAGCGGCGTTTTAGCCTGGTTTTCCCCACGGGCGCTCCGGGGATCGGGGACCCCCGAGGCCGGGTTTGGATCCCTAGGAGCGCGTCAGAGCCACGATTCCCAAAGCCATGAGAGCATCCAAGGTGGGATGGGAAGGAAAAGCTCTGGGAACGCGCCGGTACCACGAGCTGGAGGGATGCGAACCCCTGTGCCGGATCCATCCCATCGGGATCACTTGGTGCTGGCATCTTTTATCCCAAGTCCAGAACAAGCCGGATCCTGAGATCTTTCTCCGATCCCTGGTATCCTCCTCTGCTGCCCGGCTCGGGATCCGGCTGCTCGGTGTCCCTGACCGGGCACGGCATCGCCGGGGAGGTGAAGGCGAGACCATGCGTTGGCGGATAAAAAAACCCTTCGCACGGGGTTGTTGTTAGTCCTCCCCCCCCCCCCCCCCCCCAAAAAAAAAAAGCAGTTTAACCCCAGGAATTCGAGTCCGGAGGCGAATATTTAAATAAGCCCCCAACCTTCCTTCCCTGGTGTGGAAATTCAGCCGAGGCACCCAAACAGCTCCCCGCGCCCTGCAACGATGCCGCGCCGGTGTAATTAATGCACGCCGGTGTAATTAACGCACGCCAGCAAGTTGCGGTCCCAAAATAAATGAGGAAAAAAACCAACCAAACCCCCCGTAACCTGGCCTTGTTTCGCTTTTTTTCCCCCCCCTCCCCGGTTCCTGAGATGAGCTCGCGATCCCCGCACGGGCTGCAATACAGAGGCATATCTGTCTGCAAAAGAAAATATATCCTCTTAACCGGGTGGCTGCCAAGAAAAATGATTAAAATACAGATTTTTTTTTTTTTTTTTTTTTTTTTTGGCAAGAAAAAGGGTTGCTCCGAAAACCGGGTGGGTCTTGCCAGCGGCTCCGGCTGAGCGGGGAGGGTTTTGGCGTGCACTCGGCGGGATGCGGGATGGAGGTGTTGGGGTGGGGGATGGGAGGAGGAGGTGGGGGGGGGGGAATGGATTATTTTCGGCTGCGGGGGCTCGCTGGGCGCTCGGCATCCTCTGGCCGCGGCGGCTCGTCCTTCGCCAGTTGCAGTCCGGGGGATTTGCTGGTTTGTTTGGGATTTCCCCCCACCCTAGCAATGCCGCCTTCCCTGCCTGGAAAATATTAAGGGGGAGGGGGAAAAAAAAAAAAAAAAAGGATTTTTCGCACTTTTTGGCTTCTTCGTCTCGCCCCGCGCAGCCGCTGGGCCAGTCGCATCCCTCCCGGCAGCAATCCCGCCCCGTGCCTCAGTTTCCCCACTCCGAGGTGCTCCTGCCTTGTTGAGCCTTTGCACACAATGGCCCCTTTATGTCTCCTCCTTAATTATGCTATTCGGCTAATTACCCTGGGTTGGTTTTTTTTTGGGTTTTTTTTTTTGTTTTTTTTTTTTTTCTTTTTTTTGGGCTAAATGAGACCTACAGGAGGTTTCCACTAACCCCCCCCCCCCCCCCCCCCCGATTTCTCCCTCCTCCCTCCCTTTTCCAACACGATTCCCAAATTAAAGCAATGAAGTAAGTGCTCGGGGCGACTCTCATAAGACCTGGTTTTGTTAAGGGGACTTAACGCGCATTCATCATCTTTCTGGTATTCTGAGCAGCTGCTTTTCATTAGTTTTTTCTTCCTTGAAGTCGCTGGCGGGAGCGGGGGGAAGAGGAACCCGGAGAGAAGCACCCGGCGCATCCCGCCGGAGGAAGAGGAGGGCTGAGGACAGGGGAGGGTGGGCGCGCGCCCCGGCCCCCCCTCTCCAGCCTCGTGCCGGCCTTTGAGGGTGTTTTTGGGGGGTGAGGGATGGCGTGGAGGCACCCCGAGGAGGAGGAGGAGGAGGAAGGGGTGAGGGCGATGTGCGGTTTCACAGCGTGTTGCTTTTTTTTGGGGGGGTGTTTTTTTTTTTGCAGCGATGTCGCCCTGCGGATCCCTGACCCCTGGGGGTCCCGCCCGGAGCCGTGGCAGAGGGCAGGGGAGGGTGGCAGGCTGTGACACCCAGGGGAGCTGGTGTCCCATGGGTGCTCCTGGGGGGGGGTACAGGACCTGCCGGTGTCCCATGAGTGCTCCGGGGGGGGGGTACAGGACCACCCGGTGTCCCATGGGTGCTCCGGGGAGGGTACAGGACCCCCTGGTGTCCCATGGGTGCTCCTGGCGGGGGGGTACAGGACCCACCGGTGTCCCATGGGTGCTCTGGGGGGGGGGGTACAGGACCCCCTGGTGTCCCATGGGTGCTGCCAGGAGCAAACAGGACGCCCGGTGTTCCATGGGTGCTGCCGGGGGGGGGTACAGGACCCACCGGTGTCCCATGGGTGCTCCTGGGGGGGGGTACAGGACCCGCCGGTGTCCCATGGGTGCTCGGGGGGGGGTACAGGACCCACCGGTGTCCCATGGGTGCTCGGGGGGGGGTACAGGACCCGCTGGTGTCCCATGGGTGCTCTGGGGGGGGGGGTACAGGACCTGCCGGTGTCCCATGGGTGCTCCTTGGGAGGGGTACAGGACCCATTGGCATCCCATGGATGCTGCCAGGAGCAAACAGGACCCCCAGTGTCCCATGGGTGCTGCTGGGGGGCACAGGCCCCCCCCACCCCGGTGTCCCATGGGTGCTCCCAGGGGTACGGAACCCCTTTGGTGCTCCTCCGTGTCGGGTGCGGTGTCGCCCGGCGGGATGCAGAGATGCGCCCTCGGAGGTGTCAGCCCCCAAAATCAGGGGGTTTGTGGCCGGCGGGGGCACGGCATGGCGGCGGGACCCTCTTCACCCGGAATTTCCGCGGCAGCGTGGCTTCCAGCAGCTTCTTCCCTCATCCCCGTCCCTCGAACGGGATCTTAAACGTTTCACACGCGCAAAAGTCCACCGGGGAGCTCGGAGCCCCGCTAAAACACCTTCCCTGGCCGGCCATCGCGTCTCGCGTCCCCCCGAAACCAGGGGATGCTCTGGGGGGGGCTTTGGAGCCAGCGGGATTTTTTTGCTGGGGCGGGGATGAGCCCTTTGCACCCGCTGGGATCTCCCCCCCCACCCCCATGGCTGCGGCTGCAAGCCGTCGCCTGAGCGGGGATGAATGGAGGCATTGAGCGTGATGGACGGGAGCTGAAAGCTGCAGACAAAAGCCTCGGGGCAGCGGGGAAAACTTGTTGCCGCCAGGTTTGGGGAGCGGGGAGGGAACTGCTGGCGGGTGGGGGGTCCCGGCTTGCGCCACTCATGGGGCTGGGTGCGCGCGGGAGGGATGCGCAGGGCACCCACGCGAGGATGCCGGGGGCACCCGTGGGTGAGGGGTGCTTGGGGCATCCTCGCGCTGAGGTCGCTTTGGGATGAGTCTGTGCCCTGCGGGCTGCCGGGAGCCGGCTTGGCTGGCGTCCCGGCGACGCTCCAGCCCCCAGGAGCTTCATCCCGCACCCTTCCGTCCTGCCTTCCTCCCCGGAGCCGCGGCCAGGGCCAAGCTGGTCAGCAGATGCCACCCGGCATCCCCATCGCGGCGACACGGGGCTCTGTGGCTTGGGATAAGGTCGGCTTCAAGCACCGCCTCTCCAAGCTCATCCCCAAATGGGGGGTTTTGGGCTTGTTTTTCGGCTCCCAGCCTTTTTTTTTTTTTTGTGGTTTCCCATCCCGACACTGTTGGCATTCCCCACCTGGACCGTGCCGGTGTCCACGTGCCGCCGGCTGATGGGTTTGGGCTGCATTGTGGAACGGTCAAGCATCCTTTATCAAGGCGGTTGCAAACTCCCAGCCCTGCATCCATTCCCCCTCCTGGATCAGTGTCCCCACCCGGGATGGCCTTTGCCTGGCCTGTGTCACCCTAGAAATCCCAGGAGGGGACACCACAAGCCGTGGGACAGCCCAAGACACAGCGTCACACCCCCGTATATCCCCTTCGCAGCCCTTTAAAAACCCCAAACCCTGGTGGGAAAAGAAAGAACCCACCGGGTACTTTGGCGGTTCACCTCGGCGGGGTGTGGGGACGCGGGAGACCCCCCCCTAAAGGTCTCGTCCCCGCTGGAAACCACCGTCCCGGCGTTGGCGGCCAACATCTGGAGGAGATTATTTGGCTGGGAAGCGGCTTGGAGGGGAGCGAGGCAGGGAGAGAAGGCGGGGAGGGGGGGGCGCGAGGATTTACGGCTTGTTTCTTGGGCTGTAAATCCCAGCTGTAATTGGGATTTCGCCCTCCCTAATTATCCGCGGGGAAGCAGAACGCAGTGGCTCCCGCCCAGGGATGCGGGACAGGCGATGGGCTGGGCGGGGACGGGATGCTTTTTGGGTTTTCCACCTTTTCTTGGGCATTACGGTGATTTATTTGAGCTCGAAGGACACCCGATACCCAGTGCAGGAGGGCAAGAAACCGGGTCCCCTCTTTCCATTCCTCCCCGGCCCCTTCCCGGCCATTTCCAGCCCCGTGGGGACCAAACCCCCCCCGGCTGGTCCCGGCCGCTTGCCTTTTCCCTGAGTGGCACTCGCTTTCCCCGTCCTGTGGTTGCCTCCAGGAAGGAGTTTCCCCCCCAGCCTTTCCCCACCCTTTTTTCCCCCCCTTATCCTCCCCTTTCTCCCCCCTTTTTTCCCCTTTTTTCCTCCCGTTTCTCCCCTTTTCCCCATCTTTCCCCTGTCTTTTCCCCATCTTTCCCCTGTCTTTCCCCGTCTCTTTCCTCACCTCTTTTCCCCCTTTCCCTCTTCTTTCACCCACCCTTCCCGTCTCTTTTTCCCCTCTTTTCCCCTCCTTTCCCCATTTTTCCTCCCTCTCTTTGCCCCCCTCCCCACCTTTTCCCCTTCCCCTTTTTTCTCCCCCTTTCTTCTCCATTTTCCCCCCTTTTTTCCCTCCCTTTTTTTCCCTGCCCTTTTTTCCCTTCTTGCCTTCCACCCCTTCCCCCTCTTTCGCCCCCTTTTTCTGACCCCTTCCCCTCCCTTTTTCCCCTTCCCCCCCCGCTATTTCTCCCCCCCCACCCACTTTTTCAGGGCTCCGCACCCCCGAACCCCCTCCCTGCGTCTCACTTGGCATCAAACCCCCCTTTCACAGCATCCCCGGGACCTCCTGCCGGGGAAGATTTGGGGCTTCTCCAGCTTTTTTGCTCCCAGACGCAGAGTTTTGTGGGACCAGAGGGTGTAGAAGACCTGTTTCCCTCAAAGATCACATCTCTCTCTGACCCCCTGAGCTGTTAGGAGCCAAATTTGGCTGGTTTTATCCCAAACGAGCCGGTGGTGCTGCTCAGCGCTGGGATCTCGGGATACCGCGGGACTGGAGCGTCCAACACCCGGATGAAGATTTTTGGGGGCTCCATTAAACATCCTGCAAAACCCCATTTGCCACCCCGAGGCTCAGCCTTTCCCTTCTCCCCCGGCACGGTTTTGGGATGGATTTGGGGGGAAAAAGGGCCGGAGCGGAGGCAGGAGGGGGAAGGGCGAGCTGTCAGTTATCCCGCAGCTGTGTAAACAGGGAGCGAGGGGGGCTGGGGGGGCTCGGCGGGGCCACGTTCGGGCTTGCTGAGCCCGGAGGCTTTGCAAAACCCCGGGAATTGGGGCTGGAAAAGGGGACGGTGCTGGAACGGATGATTTTGGGGTCACTGCTCTCCCCCCGCCCTGCCCCCGGCCCCAGGCTGCTCCGGGGTTGGGGGGAATGGATGGATATTGGGGATGTGGCAGCGGGACGTTGCCCTGGACACTTCCCAGCTCGTCCATGGGGTTTTGGGATGGGGACGGAGTGGCCGGGTACCGGCGTCGCCTGGATCTTCTCCAGGGTCATCTCCGGGCTGGAGCACGCGCAGGCAGAGGGAAAAGCCAGCGCGGAGGCTTTCCATCCCCAGCACTCGCGGGTTGGGTTTTACCTGGAAAAGTGTCAGCTCAGGTCCCAAAAGGACCTTTTTTCTCCCAAAATGAGAGGCCCATGGCCTCTGAGCCCGGCGGAGAGGAGCCTGCTGTGACCCCTTGTCTCACGGGGGGCACTCGGCTTGGGGACCAGGGATGTTGGGACGTGCAGCGTCGGGATGTGCAACGTCGGGAGGACCGGCAGCGCCTGGAGGAGGAACGCCGGGATGTGCAATCGTGGGACACAGGACGCCAGGGCGTGGAACAGCAGGACTTGAGATGCCGGGACGCGCAGCACCAAGACACACAAGGCTGGGATACGCAGCGGTGGGACATGAGATGCTGGGACAGGCAATCCTGGGACAGGCAATCCTGGGACACGCAACACCAGGACAAACAGTGCTGGGACATGCAAGGCGGCTATGAATCCTGGGACACGCACCGCCGGGATGGGCAATCCTGGGCCATGCGGCACCAGGACGTGCGATGGTGGGACACACGGCGCTGGGACATGTGACACTGGGATATGCAACACCAGGACACGTGGCGCTCGGACGCGTGGCGCCGGGACATACACCACCAGGACACATGATCCTGGCACGTGTGATGCTGGGACGGGCCACACCGGGACATACGGCACCAGGACACATGATGTCCAGACACATGATGCCAGGACATACAACACCAGGACACGCAATGCCGGGAGACGTGATGCTGGGACATGCGATTCCGAGACATACAACGCCAGGACACGGGATGCTGCGACACGAAACACTGGGACACGCGATGCTGGGACACGCGGTGCTGGGACGTGTGATGCTGGGACGTACAATGCCAGGACACGCGATGCTGGGACACGGCGCAGCAGGACACGCAATACCAGGCCACGCGGTACTGGGACACATGGTGCCGCCAGCCGGGACTTTTCCCCCTTCCCAGGGAAAACGCCTCAGCCAGGATGGAGCCCCGTGTGCACGGAAGAGGAGAGGAAATCCGCTCATTAAAGCCCCTAATTGGGCATTAGGGGATCCCACGGTGTCTGCGCCTCCTCCCAGAGCACGGAGGCAAAACGCCGGCCTGGCCCCTGGCCACCGCCACCGACCCTCCCTGCGTCCACGGGGGCCACGGGGGCTCCCCCCAGCCCGGGGAAGGGACAGACGGACAGACAGGAGACTCCATTGTGGTCCTGCCGCTCCGGCAGGGAAGGGGTTAACCCGCTGCTTTTAATTGGGGGGTGGCTGCTAACGAGGAACCAGAACTTGCTCTAATCTCTCTGGAATGTGACCGATTTTCAACTATTTTCTTCTTTTTTTTTTTTTTTTTTTTTCTTCTCCTTTTTTAATAGCTCCAATCTGCCGCTCGCGCCTGGTTCCCGCACGTGGTGGTACAGTGGGAGCTGTGTCCGGGCTGGGGCCGAGGGGAAGGAGAGGGAAGAAGGGGGGGGCTTCATTTTTCCACATTACCACTGAACCGTTCGCCAGCTCCCCCCCACCCCCCCCTTTGTATATTTTGAAAGGGTCCCCCCCCCTTCCTCTCCCATCCCCGGCCTCCTGAAACGGCTTCAAAATGAGAAGCAGCCTTTTATACGCCCGGCCCTTCCCCAGCCACCGTCCCCCAGCGGCTTCTCCGCTTACAGAATAGCCGAGAAAGCCCCCTTTGTGCCGGGGGGCAGCGGCAGGGGACGGCGAGGCGGAGCCCGAGGCGCCCGACGGGGACTCAGGGGGCATCTCCTGCCCGGCCCCGGGGACGACGGGGGACCCCGGGTGTCACTGGGGATGGAGGGGGGGGGAGTGTCGCCATCCGAGCGGGGCCACGGGGATGCTGAGGCCGTCTCACGTATCGACCCTGGCGCGGTCACGGGGGCGTGGGGATGGCACGCGTGTCACGCCGGCAGCCGCGGGGATGCCCCGGGGCATCTCGTGACGGTCGTGGGGATGTCGGGACATCTCGTGCGTTGCCTTGTCTGCCCTGGCAGAGATGTCGGGATCTCTCGTGCGTTGCCGCGGGGCGGCCATGGGGACGTCGGGGCATCGCCCCGGCACGGCTGCGGGGATGTCGGGGCACCCCGTACGGCGTCCTGGCCTGGCCGTGGGGGTGTCGGGGCACCTCCTGCTTGGCCCCGGCCGCCGCCGGCGGCCCAGGAGTGTCTCTGGCCAAACCCCACGCGACGCCGCAGCTTTGGTGGCGGTGCCGGCAGCGCTCGGCTGCTCGGAGCCAGCCCGGAGTTGTACGGCAGCCAGACCCCGGGGCTTCCCCGCCGCAGCCCGGCAGCTTTGATCACCCAGATTTGGAGGATGCATCAAAGGCGGCGCGTCAGGAAGCGGCTCCCGCCGCACTGGGGAGCGCTGGGCGTGCGGCAGGTCGCGGCGTGAGCCGGCGGGTCACGGGGCCGCTCGCATACCAAGCGTGCCCCGAGCGCGCAGAGCACCCTGGCTCCTGCCTCCTCCGCAGCCGGCCTCCGGAGGAGCGGCCGAGGGCCGGGTCCCGTTACAGCTCCCCTGCACCGACGGGTCCGTCTTCTCCGTATTATCCCGGCGGTGCCAAAATTCTCCCCGCGCAGAGACATCGGGCCCGGGACGCGCGGCATGGGGATGGGACACGGGGCGCCTTCACGGGGGTGAAGCAGGATCTGGGGCGGGATCCCGGTGCTGGCGGCTGCGGGAACGGCTGGGTGATGGGAAATCCTCATCTCAGGCTTCCTCGGGACCCTGCCGCGGCTGGTGGGGTTTCTGCGGCGCCTCGGCAGCAGCGCCGTTGGCACGGGTGGGGGCAGGTGGGGGGCCTGGTTTGGCAGTGGGGTCATCCCCGTGAGCAGCGCTGTGTCCTCACCGGGCTTTGCCGGGATGCGTCGGTGGGGTCAGGGCTTGCCCAGAGGCGCTGGGTGCCCGGCAGGAGGGGGGCGACGGGGTGGGGGGTGATACTGGAGATGGAGCGGGGGATACTGGAGCAGGAGGGGGACACTGGAGATGCTGGAAGGGGATACTGGAGGTGTGTGGGGATACTGGAGATGCTGGAAGGGGACACTGGAGATGCTGGAAGGGGATACTGGAGATGTGTGGAGATACTGGAGATGCTGGAAGGGGATACTGGAGATGTGTGGGGATACTGGAGATGCTGGAAGGGGACACTGGAGATGCTGGAAGGGGATACTGGAGATGCTGGAAGGGGACACTGGAGATGCTGGAAGGGGATACTGGAGATGTGTGGAGATACTGGAGATGCAGCGGGGGATGTGGGGACTGGGGACATGCTGGGGGGGACACGGGGCACTCTGGGGGGCTGCGGGAGGCGCTGCCGGCAGGGCTGCATCTGTCCAGCCGCAGAAGGGTTAACGCTCCCCGCAGCTCCACGCTGGGTTTTCCTTCCAGCTGCTTCGGATCAGGAAGGTTTGTACTGGGGGGGGGGAAATTCCTGCGCGCAGCTGCGGCCTGTCCAGGCCACATTCCCCAGCCCCGGCATCTCGCGGGACGCGCCTCCTCCTCCCGCCGTCTGCCGGGAAATGCCGCCGGCCCCCTCCGCCGAAAAACACCACACAAAGCACCTTTCTTTTGGGGGCCGCTCGCGTCCAGCGCCAGGGAGACAAACCCATGTGTCGCGGCAAGGTTCAACGCGGGGAGGGGGAAAAGCCCCCCAGAAAAGCCCCACATTTGCCTCCCCCCACCTCTCATTGCAACGTGGGGCTGGTTTCTCGTACTCCGGCAATTCGGGGTTGGTGCGCCAGGGACAGGGAGGGCACCCCCCGGCACGGGACTACCCCCGGGCTGAGCCCCACGGGTGATTGCGGCTTGTGCTGCCCCGGCCATCGCCGTGTCCCAAAAAGTCTGGTTTTGGGGTAGGGAAAGGCGGCACTGGTGCAGGCCAGGGGGGAACTGGGGGGAGGCGGGGGCTCCCCGGCGAGACAGCGCTGAGCAGGGGTTGGGGTTTGCACCATTTGGGGCAAGGGTTTGGGATTTGGGGCTTCGCACTGGTTCGGAGAGGAGGTTTGGGGGGCGGGATTTGGGGCGTTGCAGCATTTGGGGTGCAGAGTTGGGGTTTGGTACCATTTGGGGGGGAGATTTGGGGCTTTACGGCATTTGGAGAGGTTATTTGGGGTTTTGCACCGTTCGGGATAGAGATTTGGGATTTAGGATGTGGGGCTTTTGCATCATTTGGGGCTTTGCACCATTTATGGGGGCCGTAGGGGCGTATAGGACTGAAAACTCTCCTGTGCGCCCCCAAAACACAATTGTCACCAGCTCACGGTGTCCTCCCTGGGTCGGGGTGCCCCCAGCCGAGCGCGGGGGGCGTTCTGGGGCCGGGGGGGTGTTTCGGGGCTGGCGGAGGGCGTCAGCCCGGCTCTCCCGCAGTACCTGCAGATGAAGTGGCCGCTGCTGGACGTGCCCGCCGGCGCCACGCTGAAGGACAGCCGCTCGCCCTCGCCCGCACACTTGGTGAGAGCAGCCGAATCCCGGGGCGGGGAGAGGGGGGTGAGGGGTTTCCTGGGGGAAAACCCCGCTCCAGCTCCCCGTAATGCAGATACGATGCCCGTGGCAGGGATTTGGGGGGGGACGGGACACACATGGTCGTTGTTTCGCCTTCCCACGTGCTCTCCCTCGCTGCCCCGCAGTCGAACAAGGTCCCGGTGGTGCAGCACGCCCATCACATGCACCCGCTGACCCCGCTCATCACCTACAGCAACGACCACTTCTCACCGGGCTCGCCGCCCGGCCACCTCTCGCCGGAGATCGACCCAAAGACGGGTGAGCGCAGGGAGGGGACATGGCGTCAGGCACGTTCCGGGGAGCAAAGGGACCGTGACAGTATCGGGACCACGCTGGGAATGAGGCGCTCTCCGATGGATGGTCCCTCTGCTTCCTGGGTGGCTGTCACAGCCTGGTCCCTGGGTGGTGGGAAGGGGCTGGGGCCGGTGGCCGGGGATGGGTCCTCGCCTGGTCGCAGGTTTGCTTGGAGCGCATGGGGATGCCTCCGGGTCTCCGTTATGGTCCTCTCAGCATCTTCTCCCTGCTCCAGATGGGTGCTGGGAGGGAGACGGGGTGCTCGGAGGGAGGTGGGATGCTCAGAGGGAGACGGGGTGCTCAGAGCAAGATGGGGTGCTTGGAAGGAGACGGGATGCTCAGAGGGAGATGGGATGCTCGGAGAGAGACGGGATGCTCAGAGGGAGATGGGATGCTCGGAGGGAGGTGGGATGCTCGGAGGGAGACGGGATGCTCGGAGAGAGACGGGATGCTCAGAGGGAGGTGGGATGCTGGGAGGGAGACGGGGTGCTTGGAGGGAGACGGGGTGCTTGGAGGGAGATGGGATGCTCGGATGGAGGTGGGATGCTCGGATGGAGGTGGGATGCTCAGAGGGAGACGGGATGCTCAGAGGGAGACGGGGTGCTCGGAGGGAGACGGGGTGCTGGGAGGCTGACGGGGTGCTCGGAGGCCAGCAGGGTGCTCAGAGACTGCTGTGCCCACGTTCTAACAGCATTTCCCCTTCACCCCCGCCTCCCCCCGCAGGGATCCCGCGGCCGCCGCACCCATCGGAGCTGCCCCCCTATTACCCGCTGTCGCCAGGAGCCGTGGGGCAGATCCCGCACCCGCTGGGCTGGCTCGTGCCGCAGTAAGGATGGGCTGGGGGCTCACTGTCCCCTCCGGGTCCCTGTCCCTGGGCAGGTCCCTGAGCCCCACATCCCCGAGACCCTCCTCCTCTTCCCCCTTGATCTGCTTTTTCCCTGTGGGCTCGGTGGGATGCCGAGGGCTCCCATAGAGGTTGGGAAGGGAGGGGCTCCCCACCACTGGACATTTTGGGAATCGTCGGGATGGAGATCAGCCCGGGAGCGTTCCGAGGGCCCCAGTGAATTGAAGGGGGAAAATTTTTTCCACTCAAGCTCGTGCATTTGCAGGCAAGGACAGCCCGTGTACTCCATCCCTCCCGGCGGCTTTCGGCACCCCTACCCCGCCCTCGCCATGAACGCCTCCATGTCCAGGTGGGTCTTGGCAGGGACGAGGCACTCTCCTCGGGCGTTCCGGAGCTGGCAGTGGGTTTTTGGTATCTTCCCTGAGGACAATGCAGGACTCAGCCCCGCAGCAGCATCGGCAATGGGTGGTACTGGGGCCACGCAGCTCTGCACGGGCACGGACCAGCCCCAGGAGGGCACGGATGGTCCCCGGTCCCCACGGGTGATGCTATGGGGCAAAAGTGATGTCCCATGGGCTCAGGGCACCACTTAACTTGGGTCCTCCTGCAAGCTGGGGCAAGTTCCAGTGTAAAACCAAGACCCCAGCTGGGTTGGGGCTGGTGGTCTCTTAACCCAGGAGATTCTCAGGAGGGTTTGGGGTGGAAGCCAGGGGCTGTTGGTGCCTGTGGGGACCTGATGAGCCCTCCTCTCCCGCTCCTTCCACTGCAGCTTGATGTCCAGCCGTTTCTCCCCGCACATGGTCCCACCGCCCACCCACGGGCTGCACCCCTCGGGCATCCCGCACCCGACCATTGTCTCGCCCATTGTGAAGCAGGAACCCACCCAGCCCAGCGTCAGCCCTGGAGGCAACTCGTGAGTGGGGGACGGAACGGCGCCGGGGACAGGAACCCATCCCCTTGGTGCCCAGCATGGGGCAGAGCTGGCCCTGACCCACTGTCCCGCTCCTTGTAGGAAATCCCCGGTCACTGTGAAGAAGGAAGAGGAGAAGAAACCCCACATCAAAAAGCCGCTCAATGCCTTCATGTTGTACATGAAGGAGATGAGGGCCAAGGTGGTGGCCGAGTGCACGCTGAAGGAGAGCGCTGCCATCAACCAGATCCTGGGCAGACGGGTACGGGCGTCTCCCTTGGCACTAACTTCGTGTCCACGCGCTGCCCCATTTGTGACCTTAAAATGGCTTTCAGCCCCCTTGACTCCACCTCTCCCCATGGCTTGGTCCCTTGTCCTGGGGCATCACCAGCCCAGGAGGTCCCAGGGAGCTGGTGGGGACCTCGGTGGCAATGGGATGGGGCAGGCTGGGAGCCCTGCAGCCCCACGGCACTGTGTCCTTGGGGCCAGCAGTGTGGGGTTTGGGGTTTGCAGCGTGGCTTCGGGGTTTGCAGAGTGGCTTTGGGGTTTGCGGAATGACTTCGGGGCCAGCGGCGTGGCTTCGGGGTTTGCAGCGTGGTCTCTTCTCCCCCTACAGTGGCACTCGCTGTCGCGGGAGGAGCAGGCCAAGTACTACGAGCTGGCGCGGAAAGAGCGGCAGCTGCACTCCCAGCTCTACCCGACGTGGTCGGCGCGGGACAACTACGTACGTGTGTGTCCCCTGAGCCCGGCAGCCGCAGGGACCAGCCGGGAGGGGGTGTCCCCTCCTGTCCCCATGCCGGGTTCCTGGGTGTCTCCTCTCCAGGCGTCTGGCTGGCGGGAGGCTGCTCCCGAGCTCGGCGTTTGGGGTGGGGGGACGGTGGGCGATGGTGCTGAGTCCCTAGGGATGCTCTGCTGCCATCAGTGGCTCCTGCATCCCCGCGGGCTGCTCTGGGCACCGTCAGCCCCATTTCTCTTCCGTCGAGCAGCCCCCAAAGGCTCTCTGGTGGCAGAAAGCCACAGAATGACTTCATAATATTTTCCAGGGCAAGAAAAAGAAGAGAAAGCGAGAGAAGCTGGCTCAGCAGCAAAGCCACGACACGGAGAGTGAGTATCCCCCTGCCAGCCTCCTCCCTCCTCAGGCTTCGGTTGCTCATGCCGTTCTCCTCCATCCTTCGCAGGCTCCCTGGCGTCCAAGAGCAAGAAGCCGTGCGTGCAGTACCTGCCGGCCGAGAAACCGTGCGACAGCCCCGCGTCCTCCCACGGCAGCATGCTGGATTCACCCGCCACGCCATCGGCCGCCCTGGCGTCCCCGGCCGCCCCGGCTGCCACCCACTCGGAACAGGCTCAGCCCCTCTCGCTCACCACCAAGCCGGAGGCGAGGGCTCAGCTCACCGTCCACTCGGCCGCCTTCCTCTCGGGCAAAGCCGCCTCTTCTTCCTCCTCCTCCTCTTCCTCCTCCTCCTCCTCAAGCCTCGGCAGCCCGCCCTCGCTCCTCTCCAGACCCATCCCCTTCACCTCGGTGCCCTCCACGGCTCTCCTGTCCTCGCCTCCGTCCTTCGCGGCCGCCATCCCGTCCCCGCAGGCTGCCCTGGCCGTGCTGCAGACGCAGCCCCTTTCCCTGGTCACCAAACCTGCTGACTAAGGGAAAAAACTCGTCCCCCCTCGTCCCGTCCCGTCCCATCCATCCCCTCCCTGCTGTACATTGCAGAAGCCACAATCAAGATTCAAATGCAGCCAAAACCATTATTGGTCAATATTTGACCCTTTCTGAACTCTTTTGTAAGCAGACTCTGGAGGAGGGGGCTTTCTGCTCAGAGCTGCTGCCAGCAGTCGACCTAAAGACCATTTTTATTAAAAAAAAGGAAAAAAAGAAAAAAAAAAAGAAAAGAAACCCTCCACAAGCTGCCAACAATGGAAATCTCCCACGAGCTGACCATGGGCATGAGCCGAGTGCCCGTCGCTGCCGCAGGGCACGGTGATGCCGACGGCCCGGTGCTGCCATGCACGGGCATGCCGGCACTGAACGCGGCAGGGGTTGAGCTGGGGCCGGCGCTCCGTCCCAGAGGCAAGAGCAGAAACGCCGGCTACTGACCCGGTGCCTCTGGATGATCCTGAGTCCTCCCATCCCACGGCTCTGCTCCCCACCACGGTCATCGCCTTCGCTCTGTCCCGGTGAGGAGCCGGATCCTGCCCTGAGGATGCTGCGCCGTTGGACCTGGTCCTTCCTGCGGTCGTGCTGGGGTGGGCAGGATCCGGGGCTGAGCCCTGGGTGGGGGTTTTTTTGCCCTTGAATCCCTGTTATTTTTCACAAAAAGAAATAAAACTACAGCTGCAACTTGCTGCGTGAGCGTGGTCAGTGAGGGAAGCGCTCGCTCCCTGCCCATCGCCACCTTCTCCCTGCCAGCGCTCAAGCCCCGGGAAGCGTCTCGAGATGGGGCTCCAGTCCAGCCCCAGAGCGGGGCAGGGGGCCAGGCACGGCCCCAGCCTGAGAGCATCACCCAGACACCTCCATTGATGGGCACAGGGTGATTTTGCGGTGTCCATCACAAACCTGCGATGGAGCAAGCAGGCAGCGTACGGTTTGCTGGAGAGATCTGGGCAGCAGGATGCAGGGGATTAGGTAAAACCAGTTCAGGGGGTGCCTGAGAAGCCGAGGGGGGCGAGTTACTGGTGTGTATCTCGTGGCCAGGAACTGCAGGATGCCCTGTGCCGCCTTCTTCCAAACCAGGAATGAGAAGACAGATTAGGATGAAAAAGGACCTGCACAAAAGCAACCGACGGTCACCCAGTGGATTTTCAACTGATCTTAGTGTCTCGATCAGTTCAGCACTTGAGCTAATCAAGACTCTGCCATCTCACTATATGTTTAACAGGAAAAAAACCCAACTCTCTCAAAGTTTTACCATTGAAAGTCATAATTCTGTTTTCTGTTGCAGATTGAATTCCGAGCTGCACCTGCCCAAAGATGCTTCGTGGTGTTTATAGTCCTGTTTCGCTCCCCTTTCTGAATTTCTTGGCCAATTTCTGTTTCCCAGGACCCAGTCTGGCTCTTCTCTGCCTGCACCAGTGCTGCGTTGTGGGGACCACGGTGTCCGTGGTCCCCCAGCTTGTGGCCATGGGCAACGTCCAACCATCACTATCAGTGATGGTCTGAGCCCTTCCCGCAGCTGCCGGCCCCCTGGCTCTCAGTTTGGTAGGTGCTTTTGCTCACTTGGGGGGATAAAGGATGCCTTCATCTCCTGTCATGACATTTCTCTTTTCCTTTCCAGTGCCGAGCTGGTCTAAGAAGCCACTGAGAATGTATTTTTATCAAGCTGGGGCAGCAGCAGATGTCCATCCGCAGGTAGAGAGGCAAAGGGACCACCGTGGTGTCTTGTCCTTAAGGAAGATGGCGTCCGTGTTTAGCAGATGTTGCTCAAGACGAGTGCGTGCCGTGGGATGACACTGGCATCTGCAAATCCCGGCAGATGACACCTGAATGTGAGGATTCCTAATTCCGTATTGCAGCTGGGCAGAACTACCAAAAAAATTTCAACCAAGCGATGTCCCAGGTGTGGGTGCAGACTAGAGCACGGTCTCGAGCCTCTGCCCGAGCACCAGGGACACATCAGGGGCAAACACTGGCTCCCGCAACCTTGTGAAAACTCCAGGTGACTTCTGGAAACGGTGACGGTACCTCCAGCAGGAGCGCAGCTTCTCCCATCCAGCTGAGGATCATCTTCTAGACCAGAAGCGACAGCTTAAACTCACAGCTCAGAGCATCCCAGCTGGGTGATACCTCCCAAAATCATTGCTCTAAGGGGTCCCGGCTAGTTGAGAGCCTCGAGCAGTGAGAGGAGCCTGCAGCAGACCCAGCTCCTGCAAACCAGCTTCTTGGTGGCCACCACCAAAGCCTCCGAGCAGGAGAAAGTGCCTGGAGCATCTTTATTCACTGTCACACCCAAGACGGCCCTGAATTCGGTAGGCGTTTCTGTTCCACACACCAAATTGTTTAAAGTTTTTGCTTTCAAAGAACAAATTTGTAAATGCTGGGATAGGGCATGATTCCTCCACAACGGCGCCCAAGAGGCCCAGCCACGATGCTTTAATTAATGGCATCCTGCAAGCGTGTCGCGCGGTTGTGCGAGATCCAGGACCGAGAGGATTAGAGTGTCACCAAAAACGTGCGTGGCCGTCGTTTGAAAAGAGGCAAAACGCAGCTTCTTTTAGAAAGGCTGTTCCAAGAAACTGGTTTTTTGCAAGGAACGTCTGGATCGCATGCAGCCTCGCTCTCCCCAACACCAGGAGCAGGCTGCAGACAAACAACTTCTTGAATTAGATTTCATGGGAAATTAAAGGCATGAAGAGACCTGTCACAAGAATTAAAGTTTGAACCGGAGCCAGACAGCTTCAAACAGATGTTGGACTTCAGCAGGAGAATATTTCTTTGTTTTACTCGGCATTTTCCCATACAGAAAAGGAACATCTGTTCCAATGCTTTTGCAGTGCTCCTAAACTGAGATAGGCTTGGATTATCCCCTGCTAGAGGAGAAGCAAATGGCCACCAAAGCCCTCTTGGCTTCACCCCTCCTGGAGAAGAGGGCAATACCAGTTACGTGTTGCTCCAGTCTCAAAAGACCAGGCTGAAGCTATCTTAGTTGAACCAGGCTGATTGTGCTATCTATCTATCCTTTGTGCTTGCAGCAATATGGCCAGATGAAAACATTGCATTCAGACGGGTTATCGATAGAAAACAGATTCCTTAGCAGATTTGTCTTTGTCCTCTGTGAGGTGCTTCAATAAGAGGAAAATTCCGGGGTGTGTCTTTGTTGCAGAAAAACATGAATATCCAGCGCGTTTCAGTTTGGGCTGTTGTGGCAGGGAGGTTTGGTAGCCCCTCTCCTCTTTTTTTGGCCAAGTTTTAGACTAAACTTCTCACGATGCTTAACTTATCCTCAGATCTGGGAGCTGAAATCGAGCCAGGTGGCGCCGGGCGCAGAGCAGAGCTGTGCGTGCTGGTCCTGGGGAGCTCTCTACAGTCTTTCCCAGTTACAAGAGTTCACTTTTCAAACTTCCAACAAAGAATTGGTTTTGCAGCCGAAGATTCCTGATTTTGCCTTTGGTTCCCTAAGAAAAAGAGGCGTCTGCCACTGCGCACTCCCTGGACCTGCTTTGTAGGTAACTTTTTTTTCATAGGGTGCATCCCAACCTCATCCAATGAAGAGGAAAAGGTGAGGAAGGGAATGGAATGGTGTCCCACGGCAAGTTGGCAGCAGAAGGAAGGGATAGAGTGGTGTGAAGAGCGGGGAAAGGTGGGACAGCTGGATTCTCCCTTAGTTGGGAGGCACGAAACAGCTGGGACAGGGGACATCATGCCAATTACGGGGTCCCCTTTGCTCTCCCGGCCGCAGCAGATGTGCCGTTTGCGTGCACAGCTCAAGATGGTATGAACACCACTGGGGGCTAAGCCATGGCTGTGTGGAGGTGGGGTGAGGTGGACCTGCTCGGCTGGGGTTTGCCGTCATCTCCAGTGGTGGAAGTCCATGTAGAAAGTGCCAAGAAGCAGCAGGAGATACGGCCAGGCGGGAGAGCTGGGAGCAGCTGGGTGAATGACGAAGCTGGAATTGTGAACAGGCCACGGCGTCCTTGGGAGACGCATGTTCGTCATCATTGCTACCCATTCCCGGAGTGAAACAAAGCTCAAGAGGTGCCTGCTGTCTCCTGCCTGGGAATACTCCAGGTGAGCGATGAGCGCCGAGCCGTGCTGGGGGGTGGCAGGGAGCTGGGCTGCGTCGCGGCAGGTGGGCAGCACCAGGAACGGCGCAGGGGAGAGGGGAGGATGTGCCTGTGAGCCCATCCCGGTGCAGAAACGCGACGTACAGTAAGAAAAGGTTTAAAACCTCAATTAAAGGGTGCCGTATTTGTCACGAGCCCAGCCCTAAACTTGCTGCAGCTATTGTGGAGCTTTTTATTGCCGGGAGCTGGCAAATGTCTCGTTAGGAGCTTGTCGAGAGCAAACTTCTGGGAGAGCTTGCTCTGGTGCGCGGGTAGCATCTGGGAGCCAGCTTGGTGCTTTCCCCACGTTTTTTTGGAAGCGGGGTTACTTCTGTCACCTCCGTCCGCTTGCTTAATTGCAGCCATCTTGATCAAACAGCCCCCAGCCCCCTCTCCCTCTGCAGCTCTGGCTATTCACTAATTGAAATGCCTAATGAGGTCCCAGGGGTCTCCTGCAGAGATGGAGCTAATTAGGGGCTCCGCCACGAACCCGGCAAGCAGCAGCAAATGAAACGAAGGTTTCCTCGAACCTGCTTTTTTGTGAGGGGCCGGGGGGAGGGCACACCAGATGTCCTGTTTCCCGGCTCCGCACCGGGGTAAGGCGGGCGCTCCACGGACTCCAGGCTCCTGCCAAAGCAGCTGGTGCAGAGGCAGTGGCTACACTTAATACATTTTAATTAGCATCATTAAATTTCTCCATTTGCTAATTGTTTCTCCTTTTGATCTTTTATCCTGACCAGATTAGCCCTCGGGGGAAAGGGACGGGATGGGGGATGCAGACACTTCTGACAAGGTGAGGACTTTATTATCTCCAAGCACGAGGTTGTCACCAGACCTTGGGAGACCACGCTGAAATGCCCTGGTTGATGCTAAATTAAAGGCCAGATTTGTGCGTCCAGCCTGTTCTTGGCCCTCGTGGCTATTCTCAGAAAGAGCCATCCCCAAATATTGATACCCCACAAGGATTTAAGAGGAGAGACAGTACCAGTCTAGGAAACCAGACAAAACCTCCTTTAAGTTCGAATGTAAAGGAGTTGTTTTTCACATGATAAAGGACAAGCAGCTGCCATCACTTTGGGAAGCAGCTGGGTGGGACCAAACGAGAATTTCCTCCTCCTGCTTTGCAATGGACGGAGATACTAATCCTTAGCCCTCCTCCTTTTCTTCCTACCGGTCTACATCCATGTAATTGTGGTGAAACCAGAAGCAACTTCCTTGTCGTCCACGTTGATGGCAGCTTCCCATTCCGGGGGCTGCGTGGGGAGGGTGCAGCCGCACGGGGGTTAGGTGAGGTCGCTGGTCCTGTTTATTGCGTTTTAGCCAAGAAAACTGTTGAAGGAAAACGAGCCTGGTGTGAGCCACCAGGCGCTGAGCTGATGTCAGCCTCGTACTCGGTATTTTGGGCAGAATTATGTTCCCAAATGCATTGTTGTAAATCCAGAGGAACTTGGCCTCCGTTCAGTTACTCTTGACTTCCAGGGGTGTGAGTGAAAGCCAATCTGGCTGGGCATGAGAAATAGCCTCACTTGTCTGTTTTAAATCTCAACAAAAGCATTGGGCCAACAGTTCTTCTGTCTCCTTAGAAAGGCAGGCATGGGCAGAACCGAGCTGCTAGGATTATTGGAATGTATTGAATTGAATAGAGGATTGGAAAAAAAGAGAAGGAAAATCAACCACATAATCCATCACGCTCTGAGGCCAACTCAGGATTATTCCCCAAAGTATTATTGCTGTGTGAGACTCGTTTGCTTTGGATGCTGAATGATGCTCTGATATTTTTCTGTGTTTTAGCATTAAACGGCCTGACTGCGATTCCTGCTGAAGACACGTGAGACTTCACTACTTGTCATTCAGCACTCAGCGCTGCAGGATGCAGCGTTATGGGTGAGACAGCTTGGGTGACACCAAGCAATAGTGGGAAGCACACATGGTCTGGAGTGGTTCAGCACCGAGGGAGTTCATCCTGGCTGGAGGTGAAGGCAAATCCATTGACCTAAAAGGAAAGAAGCGAGACGATGGGGAGGACAGATTGGGATCGTTACTAATAGGCCAAATTACACAGACTTGATGGCATAATTCATGCGCCTGGAAAACTGATATCGAAGGTCTAGCTGGTTTGGGAAGGACAGGTAGGGAAAAAGCTGGAGATGAAACTCTGCAGAATGATGTACCTCCATGCCGACATCCCTAAACAGAGGGAGACAGATCTATGCAAGGTCACTGGGCAGCAGTAACGAACACCAGGAAGACCCAGGAAGAAGGTCTGGAGCTCTTTGTTTTACCGGGATCCCCCAAAAGCCATGGCTCAGCAGACATATGCTGGAAAAGGTATCAGCAGGACGCAAACCTTAGACAGCGGGTGGGGACGTTTGGGCACAGCAGTTGGCGCACGGCTGAGACAACCACAGATGACATCAGTCACAGCTCAAGGACACCCATTGCCACAGCCACTTTGACTCACTGCTGCAGGGCTGCAGTTCATGGACTTGAGGACATCAAGTCCGTCTGAGGAGCTCAGCTACGGGCTCCAGACCCCCATAGCTGCCCAGAGCGTGGTAGAAGGATGACAGGCGGACTTTAAGGATCTTTCTACATAAAGTACAGGTCGTTTTCTATTCCAGGCAGCAGAGCAGGAGGTTGGAGATGGGTAGGATTATCAGTAAGGCATGATGAAATGTTTACATTTGTTCTGCTGACCAAGCTGGAAGATCGTCCCCAGTTTTGGTCAGCATCCTTCAAGGTGTGGAATGCCCAGAGAAAGCCCAGAGGACAGCAAGAACACAACCTACAGCAAAAGATGGACATCCAGTCCGGAGAAGGGAGACATAACAGTCTTCAGCGGATAAATTATCTACAGAGGAAAGGCGTAAACAGCCCTCGGCACCCATGGAGAGCCAAGAGCTGATTTTCTGCTGCCGGTGGGAACGGCTGGAGTTGAATGGGACGCGTCTGGCCTGGCCAAAAAAAAAATAAAAGGTCACGAGAGGCATCGGACTGGCCACGCTCCCCCGCCGCGGCCGTTGTCCTCGGCAACGCTTTCGGGAAGCGGTCCTGAACCAAAGGAAGGGAAGATACCCCCGATTTCTCGCCAGTGGCCCCCCCGCCGCGGCCTGTTTCCGCCCCCACAGGGTGAGGGCGCCGGCCGACCAGGCCGGACCCGGGCAGAGAGGGCCGGGCTCCCCGCAGCACGGCTCGGCGGCCCCGTCTTGGGCCGCGGCTCACGAAGTCCTAGCGCTGGCTTCTCAAGGCCTGGAAACGGCCCCCAAACCGTCAGGTTTTACCGCAAACTGCGGCTTTTCCCCCCAAAGATGGAGCCGTTTTGCTGAGGCAGGCCCAGGCCCGGCACCCGCCACCGGCCGCGAAGCCCCGCCCTCAATTTGCGTAGGCCCCATTCAATTGGACAGAGCAACTGCCCGTCCTCCCTAAGCCCCGCCCCAGTTCCCCGCAAGCCCCGCCCCGGCTGGCTCCAAGAGCTACCCCGCCCCCTAGGCCCCGCCCCCTTCCACTCAAGCCCCGCCCCAAGGCCCACGCCCGCCGCCTCCCTGCTCTCGCGCGGTCTCTTCCCGGAAGTCGCGCTCGTCTCACCGGAAGCGGAAGCGGCCGGGCCGGCGGGTGGCGGAGCGGGAGGTTCCCCTCGGGTCGTCATGCCGCTGCGGTTGCTCCTGCTGCTCTTGGCGCTCTGCGCCGCCGCCCGGGTCCAGGGTGAGAGGCCGGCGGAGGCGGGGGGAAGGCAGGGAGAGGGTCCTGCGGGCCGGGGGAGGCCCGGGGCGGGGGCGCTGGGGGGAACGGCGGGGAGGACCCCGGGGGTGGGGGGGGCGCTGAGAGGAAGCGGTTGGTCTGGGCACTCGGCAGGTCTGGGGAGGGAGAACAAGCGAAGCCAGAGCAGGGTCTGACACGGGCTCCTGGTTTGCGGCGGCTCTTCTGGCGTTGGGCCCCTCCTGCGGGTGGTGGGAGGCCGGCGGGCGCCGGGAGAGCTCCCCGGGGGCTCCGTCCCACCGGGTTTGTCACCCCTTTGGTTCCCCCCCGCCACCTCCCTTGCGGGGGAGTTTCCTTCCCCTTTCAGCAGCGCGGGGGGAGCTGTCTCGGGTGGCCGGGCACTCTGCAGGCACCAAGCACAGGGGCAGGCAGTGACTAATCTCTCTGCATTTGCTGGCAGCTGACGAGCAGAAGACAGGGCAACCGGAGTCCAGCAAAACTTCAGCAGGCGCTGGGGGATCCTCCCAGCCTGAAGCACATAATGGCCAGGAAACCCAAGGGGATCAGCAGCTGAATACGTCCAAACAGAAAGACAAGCGCAGCTCTGAATCGAATCTACCCAAATCGAACACAAGTGAGACAGAGATGATGGAGAAGGACCGGAAGGGCACAGACACATCTGGTCACAGCAGCAGCGTGGGGAACCAGCCCGGTGGCCAGGGTGGCACTGGGCAAGGCAACAGTCAGACTGGTGATGGCAATGACAGCAGCCCCAGTAACCAGGGCAATGGCGGTGCGCAGGACAGTGGAAACACTGGTAAGGAGGACAGTGAGAAGGACAGCAGTGACTCCAGTAAGCAGGCCAACGAGAACCCCAGTAAGCCGAGCAGCAGCGACCAGAGCCAGGGCAACAAGTCAGGCAGCAGCAACACAAACCAGGGTGGCAACGCCAAGAACCAGGACAGCAAGGGCGAGAACCAGGGTGAGAACCAGGGCAGTAATGGCGATAACCGGGATGGCAACAGCCAGGACAAGGGTGATAACAGCGTCAGGGGCAACGACCAGGTCAGCACCACCAACAACGAGGGCCAGGGCAGCAACCAGGGCGGCGACAATGCAAACCAGGGCAGCAACAACCAGGACAACAAGGTCAAGAACCAGGGCAGCAACACAGAGAACCAAGACAGCAACAATGCAAACCAGGGCAGCAACACCGAGAACCAGGGCAGCGAGAACCAGGGCAGCAACACCGAGAACCAGGGCAGCAACAACCAGGACAGCAACAACCAGGGCAGCAACACCGAGAACCAGGGCAGCAACAATGCAAACCAGGGCAGCAACAGCCAGGGCAGCAACACCGAGAACCAGGACAACAAGGTTGAGAACCAGGGCAGCAACACTGAGAACCAAGACAGCAACAACGCAAACCAGGACAGAAACAACCAGGACAGCAACAACCAGGACAACAAGGCTGAGAACCAGGGCAGCAACACCGAGAACCAGGACAGCAACACCAATGACCAAGCCAAGAACCAGGATAATCAAATGGACTCACCAAGAGATAAAAATGCATCGCCACAATCGGCTTCCTCTGCTGGTGAAGGTGACGGCTTTTTAGACGATGAAGAAGGCCCTGAAGAGGGAGAGGATGATGTTAAAGAAGGCGGCGATGCCTTCTCCTTTAATAAGGAGAGAGAGAAGAGCGTTCCTTCTCTCCCCAGGGACCAGTCGGAAAGCAGCCACTTCTTCGCCTATCTGGTTACCACGGCTATTATCGTTGCTGCCTTATACGTTGCGTATCACAACAAGCGCAAGGTGAGCGGCTGTGCTCCTTCCCCACGCTCTCGACATCTCCCCTGCCCTTTAGGAGCTTCCTTTTCCTCTGCAGAGTCACCACTGCAGAGTGGGACTTGCTCGGTTGAAGACCTTTCCCCTCACCCTGACTTTTCTCCCTCACCAATACCTCCCGCTTGCTGCACAGCGTGGGTTTGGTTGATACTAATTTGAGCCGTGGTCCCAAGAGCTTTGGGGGGAGCAGGGCGGGTGTCGTAACTAGGAACGGGGTCGGTTCTCTGTGGGAAATTGGGTGGCCTCGGCTCTGGGGGTTATTTTCATCTGAAGGAGGTGAAAAGGAAAAGATCTATGAAGTTAGCCTATGTTTTCTGTAGCAGGTTGCAGAAGTCCTGGCCTTAAACAGTCTTGCAGCTCAAGTGACACAACTGTCTTTTTCTGTTTGGTTTTTTTTTTCCTCCTGTAAAGCTACTTTTGAGGCGGGAGAAAGAAAACAAATTCTTACTGTTTTCTGCATGTTAGGCGTCGCCTGCTTTCAATCTTAGCTAGGTTTATGTATTGGCATTCATTTGTTTTGAGTGCTTTTTCCAATGCAGTGTGGTCACCAGGAGGAGGTAAGTGAAGCTGCTCTTTGGCTCGTTAGGAAGCGCCTGCATTTGAAGTGAGAAAAGGCTTATTTGGTTGCTGCTGTTCCACTCACCTTGTCCCCGCTTCTATCTCCAAAGATCATTGCTTTTGCCCTGGAAGGAAAAAGATCAAAAAGCGGTCGACGGCCCAAATCTGGCGATTATCAGAGACTGGATCAAAAGGTAAGATCTCTCCGAAAAGGGAGCCGGGCAGGCCGGGGGAAGGGGCTGCACTGCCGGGTGTATGCTGTAAATGCAATACAGTGGCTTTTCACGTACAGAAATGGTCACGAAGCCCTCGCTTGGTTGGTATCGGAAAGCAGAATTTCTAGCAAAAACCCTGCTCTTGTTCTAGAAACAGAGTTTTGCCAGAAAATGGAAGCGATAATGCTGAGAAATGGTGGTGCAGAGGGCTAACAGAGCGGAAGTTTGAGTCTCGAGCTCGGGTGTGCTGAAGAATAGTTTGCCACTGACTCAAATGATTTTTTCAAAGAAGTTTTTAGTGGGAGAAGGGCTGGAGTCGGGGAGAATTCCCTTCCTTCTTCCCCTTGAAACTTTTTTCTTGTGTTCCCTTTAAGTCAGAAGTGTCTGTAGTTATTTTCTGCAACGGAAAGAAGAGGAGACAAGGAAAGACAATTTTTTGAAGTTGAAAAATTTAAGCTGAAGCTTAATCTTTTGGAAGGCTGTCAGCATTTGAGGGGTGGTGACCGCCGCCGTTTTCAAAAGCTGTTAGGGATTTTCCGTATATAAAACTCAAGGCAGTGTTGTCCTCAGCTTGTTGTCAGCTCTGCAGCAGCGCAGCGCGCTGTCGGGACTGGAAGCTCAGCTCTCCCTCCCTGAACTGCAGCCGTGCCTGGCTGGGGAAGCCGTCTTGAGTGCCACCGAGACGATTTGCCTGCTTGAGCCTCCACGTTTAGTCTCACCAATATTGGGGGAGTTTGTTTCCCTTGCCAGGAATTCCCTGCCGTGTCCCCGAGGCACGGTACAGCAGGCAGGCAGGTAGAAAGAGCCTGGTTTTTATTGGAAAGCTCATCAGAGGCGCTCAGCCCGCCGAGGAGAAAAGCCGTGCTGAGCTTTCAAATTGCTTAAACCTTTCTTTTTGCCTTTCCAGATCTAGATTCCTCCTCGGATATTCGGTGGAATAATGACGGCTGGCGATGAAAATGCGGGCTCACGGGGACGCCCACCGACTCCCCTGCTGTGGTGCCCCGAGTTGCAGCCGCGCTGCCGTGTTCAGATTTCAGACAACAGGAAGAAGGGGAAATGCTTTTCGTTTTGCACCTGCACCTTGGTAATGTGAAACCTCTCACTTCCTCGAAACGCCTTTCTCCTTTCCCGGCTGCCTGAAGATGAACTCATTTTCCACTCGGGCGTCTGGCTTCTGGCCCGCGACCCAGGAAAAGCCGGTCCCCAGCACTTGACAGAACTTTTGTGTCCAAATTAAATGGAATTTGCCGTCTACTGTACTGACGTCTCCTCTTGGGGAAAAAAAAAAAAACAAAACCAAAACCAACCCGATAAATCCGCCTGCGAAATGAGCCATCTGACTCCTCCCCTTCTGGAGTCACAGAGCTGCCTTTGTAACCAGCACAATCTCGCTTGAGGCATAGACGTTCTCTTCTGTCCGTTGTGTTTGGATGCTAAAGTTCGGCGCGTGACTGATTGCACTAGTTTGGAAGTGATCTGCCAAGGACTCTGATTTGATTTGCTTATTTTCTCTCCCCGTGATGAAGGCGACGTTAGGGTTTATCGTCTGGATTCTCTCTTTCGTGCACATCTTCGGCAGCGCTGGAGCAGGCTTTGGCCCTTGGGTTGTAGCTTAAACTTCCCCCCGCCGCATCTTCTGCTCCAGGCGGGTCTTTTCCCTCGCGCTCCTCGGAGTTCAGCTGTTTGCACGAGGGTGACAGTTGGGGTGTGGTGCTGTGAAGGAGGACAGGTTGGGCTTGGAAAGCTTTGTGCCAGGTTGCCGTGGTGTAGCTGTAGCAGATTTTGCCTTGGAAGATTGCGTCCCTACCCCCTGTGGGATGGAGTTACGTGGTAACGTAAAACGTACGGTAATCCTGAAGTGTTTGCGACAAGGGAACTTGCAGTCCTGCACTTCAAAAGTGCGGTATCGAGGCCCTGGAGCGTCCCAGCTCCGCTGAACGAGCTCCCTCCGGCCGAGTGCTCGGCGCTGGCTCGTGCTGGAGAAGTGCCGCTCTCCCGCCCGGCTGAGAGGCGAGGGGGCTACTGGTCCCTGGGTTGCACAAGCCTTGGCAGTGCCTCTCACCTTGGCAAACCCTCATAGCCGGCAGCGCGGGCGCCGTCCTTTCTGCCCGTGAGTCACCACGGAGTGTCTTCTCCCCGAGGTCACCTCCTGAGCGGGCGGCCGACACGGGAAAGGGCTCATCCTGCAGCTGGCGCAGCCTCTTCCCGCTCTGCCCCGGCTTCGAGGAGTTTTGTGTGGTTGAACGTACACGTAGCTGGCTGCTCGTCGCCGAGCTGGTCACTTGGGTGTCGCTGCGGAGCAGTTCAGCTGGGGCCTGGGACGTACCGCTTATATTTAAGGCCGCAAAATGCGCTGATTCATGAGTTACAGCTGTGAGGTTGTTTTTAGTTTTGTACTTCTTCTCCACAGACGTTTGTTTGAGGTGGGACGTTTCTGCAGAGGGGGTGAAGCGCCTGCCCAGCTCGTGCTTTTTTTTTTTTTTTTTTCCTTTCTTTCTTTCCGATATGGGCAGAAAAAAATTGGTGTGAGGCACCGAGAGCTCTTCTCACGGGTACCCGTCTACGCCCAAGGCTCGTGCCAGCCGTGCCTGAGTCACCCTCCCTGGGCACTCGCCGCCTGACTGCGCAGGAAGAATCCCAGTGGGGCTGACTTCCCTCCAGCTGGCTGTGAGAGCTGCTCCTGGGACGAGGCCGGCCCTTTTCCGGCCTTCCCGAGGTTGTGAACAATTGGTAATCTGCCCTGCGGTTGCTAAAGATAGTCACGTTTGACAAGGGCAAAGACATTTCCGTGTCTGGACACGAAAGCTACAGCTGTATTTTTATTTTTTTTTTTTTTTTCCCCGTGTAAGAGGGGAGCGCGGGCTTGACCCTCTCCTAAAAGAAAAATCCTCCGTTGTTTTTTTTTTTTTCTTTTTGCTGGCTGTTAGCAAGCGCAAAGAGTGGGAGAAAGTCCCTCCTGGCTTTAAATAACTTTCAAGGTTTCCGTAGTAAACTTTTCCGACGCTAAAAGTACTTGCAGAAGCTATTTTGGAGAACAGGAGCGTGAGGTGGAGGGAGGAGAAAGGAAAACAAGTCTGGGAACATAACCCTTGGGGGGAAACGCGCCTTCTGGAGAGGGTGGGAAGTCCTGTAACAAGACTCGGCTGTTTCGAGAGATCCCTCGGGATAAGTCCGAGGCTGGCTGGTGTGGCTGATTTATGGACAGGATGCGGGTGGGAGGGGGGTGGTTTTTGTCTGGTGACAGCCGGGGGGGGAACAAAACCCAACCCTATTCCAACATGTGAAATACCACGTGCTCCTGAGCTGCTCAGCCCTGAATTTTTAGAGTGCGCGCGCCCTTTTCCTGCTTTGTCCTATCCTTTTTTTTTTTTTTTTTTTAAATTGAAAAATAATTCACAAAGGTTGGTGGTTTTTTGTTTGGTTGGTTGGTTTTTTTCCGCCACCATCTGCTCGCTTTTCTGTCCCGCGAGGTTTTCCTCTCCGCGTTGGAAATCCCGCCCCGTTTTCCGGCAGTTGGCTGGTGACAGCGAGCTGAAGCGAGGGAGTGCTTTGGAGCGCGGGACTCTTGTACCTCAAAACGTCTCGGCCGTCAGGTGGGACTGAGCGTGAGCTCGTTCGTCAGGTTAACGAGGACGCGCGTCACCTCCCGGTGGGAGCCGTTGCTTTGCTCGGTGTCCGCCGTGGCTCTGGCGAAACAGAAATGCCCGTTTTCCGGGAAGTTCGGGGAGAGGCAGAGCTCACGCCGGGCTAAATCGGGGGAATAACCCGCCCCCCCCCCCCCCCCCAAATCTGCAACCCTGCAGTTCCCCAGGACGCGTGTTTCTGACAGCGGTTGCTGCAATCGCTCGCGCTGTGTGAAACCTCTGGGAGTGACTCACAATTTGTTAATTTTTCTGGTGTTTAAATTTATTCAAGGTGTTTCAAACTGGTCACGGTGCGAGTAACCTTTTCCCTTTGGACACACCACGTTTTTGAACGGACGGTATCTGTCGGTACGTGGGGGGTTTTTTTTTTTTGCCAAACGTTCCTACTTTTAGGCCAGCTGCCTTGCCGGTTTGAATCAGCAAATGGTTTGTTTTCTGCTGTGATGAAACGCAAATTGCTTTGAAGGATCAGAATTTTTTATATTTCTTTATACTTTTGGTTTTTTTCCTCTCTGTGGTGAAGTCAATAAATGGATTTAAGAACAATAAATCTGGAGTTTTCACTTATTTCTTTTTTTTTGTGCGTGTTCTTTTCGCGGTCTCCTTTGAAACCTGGCAGGAACGGTGCAGGTTAGTTCCTCTTTATGCAAAAAAAAAAAAAAAAAAAAAAAAGGTTTTAACAAAACCAACCGTCTTTGACCCGAGTGATTTGTGTGCGGAGCTTTGTGCGCCCCCGTTTGGACGTGCAAACTCGGTGCCCTGGTGAGCAGCGAACCCTGCAGCCGGATGGGGCCGAGACAGGTTTCAGCCGAGAGCGGATTTGGAAGTTTCCAGTCTGCTTCACCGTCGGCCGGTGCCGGCAGCGCCGTTCTCGGCCAGCGCCGTCCCTTGAACGCGCGAGAGCCGGCGGGGCCGTTACGGTTATTTTTAGGACCTGACCTTGTGGCAGAGTTTAAGCTCCTCTAGCGGCTTGCTCGTGGATCTGCCCTGCTGTATTTCATCTTCCACCCGCAGGGAGGCTCCCAGGAGGATGCGGATCCCAGCGGAGCAGAGACTGGGAGAGACCGGAGAAGCGAGAACCCCGGGGGTGCCGACCTGTTCCCCGCGACGCGGGAAGGGGAAGGGAAGGTGCCGTGATGGACGGCAGATGACGAGGGCGCTTCTGGGTAGCGTCTACTGCTTCTTCCTGCAGTAAATGGAAGAAACTTTCTCCTTTCCCCCACTTTTTCCCTAAAAGGAGAAAATCCGCCCTCCCGCACTCTCCTCCACCTTGGCTGCCCCCCAGCCCGCCTGGCAGCGCGTGCGGAGGGCGGGCGAGGACAAAGCAGGGGGGGAACCGCTTGTTTTCACGCCGATAGAGCTCAGGGGAGGAAAAAAGGGTGGAAATGGGGCATTAAGGTGGAAACTCCCTGTTCATCTGCACGTGGGGTCGGATTGAGCGCTCGTCCGAGTCTTCCTAGGAGGAGATCAGGGCGCCGCTCTGCTGCGGGTCCGTAGGGCTAAGGAACAAGAGTTACCGAGTTGTGCTCCAAGAGCTCTTTGAACCCGCTTCCAACCCGTTGGCGAGTGCTGTGAAGGTCTGGAAACTGTTTTGTGTCCTGCAGGCGGAGGGAGCGCGGCTGGGAAGGAGCGGCCCTGCGTGTCCCCGGAGGGAGAGGGGCAGCGGCGGGAGCCGCTGTCCCATCTGGCAGGGAGGGGAGCGGGGGCTGCGCCCCGGGGCCTCCCCGTGAGTCAAAGCCCAGGCTTGGAAAACAGCCGCTGAGCAAAGCCAAAATGATCCACGGGCTGGGTCGGGCTGTGCTTATCGGAGCGGAATTGCTCGGGGCTGTGCCGGGAAATAGCGACAGGGCTGGAGTTTTTCAGGGAGGGCAGGCAGAGGCGGTGCAGGTTCAACGCAAGAGCTTCACGTGTGAGCGTCGGTGAAACCTTGCCCGCTCCTGCGCAGGTCTTGGCCCCTCCACCCTCCCTCCTCCCGCGGCCGCCTGGGAACCGGCCCCGGCTCGTGGACCGGGGCCATCCCTGGAGCCGTTCAGGCTTTTTTATTGACGCGGGTTTTGTGCTTATTCTTGGTACCAAAGAGACCGCGGGAGGAGAGAACCTTAAGGAAATACATCCTGTCCGTGGGGCGTGCCAGCCCGTCCGGCCCCTGCGTCTGCATCCCGGCCGCAGCTTTTCCCTCTCCCCTCGCTCGCCGAAGGAGGACTCTGGCAAAGACCCCGTTATCCATCGCCGACTCAGAACTGCCTTGAGCAAACGCTCCCAAATCTACTCCCTGAGCCCGCTCCAGGTCCCAACTTAACCACCGACCTGCAAATCCTGCTCACCGGCCTGGATTTTATTTTATTTTTTTTATTTTTTTTTATTTTTTTAAAGCCTTGAATTCTTAAACAGGCCCCGTGAGCAAACAGCTCAACCGTGCGGTGATCCTTCCGGCAGGGCCGCGGTGTTTTCGTTCTGGGTAGGGCAGCAGCCGGGTAAACACGTCAGCTTTGCCTCGGTAGGACAAAAGCCCGCGGCTTCTGCAGGTTTGTTTAGATTAATAAAAAAAAAAAAAAAAAACAAAAACGACCGAAAGGGGCGCGATTGTGTTTGCAAGGTTGGAGCCCTTTCGTGGAAGAAAATCAGGGGGAGACGCGGGTGTACGTCCCCCTCAGGAGCCGGAGGTGACGGTGGCACGGGGGGGGTGCCGCGGGGTGTTTGAGTGTTGCTGCACCGTCCTGGGCTCAAATCGCATCTTTCTGGTCCCGTGGGAAGATTTTGCTGCACTTGCCTTGTTAAAAATCTTCTCCTGGGTAGCTCTGGCATGTGCCGGGTTGAGCCCGTCACCTTTCCAGAGGGGTTTTCTGCTGGTTTTCTTGTCACTTTGTCCTTTTTTTTTTTTCCACGCGTGACAGGGGACTCCTTGCAGCCAAGGTGCTGCTCCTCCAGCAGAGCCAGCGGCTCTCAAACACCGTCCGCCCCCTCCGCGATGGGCGCCGAGAAGGGGAAGACCTCCTGCAGCAGGTTGGTGACGAAGCAGGGCATCTCCTTGCACCCCTGGTAGGTGCCCCTGGCCTGGCAGCGGAAGGCCACCTCCCAGTTAATGCGGGTCATGAGGCGGTTGAGGGCCAGGTGACGTTCCTCTCCCTCCAGCGCCTTGAGCAGGGCCTGGAGGAACATGGAGCCGAAGACGTTGAGGAAGGCCACGTAGCCTGTGGAGCGCAAAGGAAGGAGAGCGTGACACTGGCCGTGCCGCAGGCGGCCATGGCGGCACTGCCGAGAGGAAGCGTCACCGGTGCGCCAGGGGCTGTCCCTTACCTGGGCTGCAGGCGAACATGACGGCGGTTTGGGGAGGGATGGAGAGGTAGTCTGAGAAGCCGTCTGGCTCGGGCTCCCCGCTGTCGCACTCCACCACCACCCCCTGGTCGAATTCTCCCCCCCGGCAAGCCTGTGGGCAGAGCGGCCGTCGTGAGCTTCCCCGGCTTTGCGCTCTCCCTTCTGCCCGTTCCCGGGGCCGGCCCAAAGGCGCTGCGGGCTCTGGGAGCTCCGTGCGGACCTGTAGCCCCTCCATCCCATCCCCTCCCGCTCCCCCAGTCCTACAGCCCCACACGGTTCCTCTCCCGTCTCCGTCCCCTTCTTCCCATCTCATCCCTTGAGCATCCTCCTCCCTTCTCACTCTCAGCTTCGCCGAGCCTCTCCTCCCGACGAGCCCGGATCTGGGGCTCCCTTTCTCTCTTCCCTGCACGTTTCTCGTCAGCCTGGTTCCCCTTCTCTTTGCATTCACCCCTCCCCTCCCTGGTAAACATTGTGCTGCCCGTGCAAACCCAGAAATCCGCCTGGAAACGCGAGAGTCCACTGGGAAAGCGCCAGGAAAGATTCCCCTTGGAGTGCAGCCCGGGGGCAGACCAGTTCGGCACGGTCCTTGGTTCTATGTTTGGTCTTTCTCGCAGGGACGGAGTGCCGGGCTGGTGTTGGGATGGCGCTGGAGAGGGACTAGAGCTCTGAGGGCCCGTCTCACCCCTACCTGGAGCCACCTCAGCTGGGAGGTGTGGGTTTGGGACCAGCCGGAGCGGTGGACATCTCCCAGCGTTAGAGGGGGCGAGGGGATACTCCCCCCACCTCTCCCGCGGCAAACCCCCCACCAAACGCCGGCGGTAAATCCTCGCTGGGGACGAGACGCCTGCGACGCCCCAGCACCGAGAGGTGGACGGAGGCCACCGGCAGCGGCGGGGACCCGAGAGCCGCGGTGACGCCGAGGTGCCCAGCCCTTTGCTTCCTGCCCGGGCTCCGGGCACCCTCAGCCCTGCGGAGTTTGCTCTACGGAGGCCAACGTTCGTCAGCGCGAGTGCAAGCTTTGCCCGCGGATCGAGGTGCCCATTTGTTGGCCTGCCTGGGGGACGTCCCCAGCTGTCACTGCTCCCTGAACAGCAGCCAAGCCCTTTACCCGAAGGAAACGAATGCCCCGAGTGATTTATACGGGCTTTCAGCTGAACGCGTGTTTGCAGAGCTCGCGCTATCTGCTGCTATCCGTCCGGTCGCTGGATGATTTGTTTGCTGATCCCGCCTGTCGGATCAGCATTAAGGCGTATTTCCAGGCTCCTTTCCCGCGGGGGCATGTTCAAACTCTCCCTCTGAGCTGCTTTTTTTGTCTTTTTTTTTTTTCTTTTTTTTTTTTTTTTCCTTCCTCCATCACCAGTTCACAGCTGGGCTTCTCCCAGCCCTCCCCCGGGAGCCTGCTGTGCACAAACGTTGCGGTGATGGGGTTTGAAGGCAGCTTTTACCGATTCGTCTCCATCCCAGTGGTGTCTGGGAGGAATGTTTGATCCCAGCAGTGTCACAGATCGGGGCAAACAATTGGGTTTCAGCCCAGGTCGTCCAGAGGGTGCAAAGCACCGGGAGAAATGTTCCTGGCTGGAGACACCGGGAAAAGACCGGGGCCGTTTCCCAAAGGAGGGACGCGTGTAGGGGCGATGAGAGACTTGCAGTGAGCAAAGACACCTCAAAATCAGCGAAAGCAAGAAAAAAGAGGGATGGAGGGTTGTGGTGGGAAGCTGGGGAGTGACGAAAGGATCGAGCTCCACAATTAAAACAGACTTATCCCGGCAGCGACCTTAAGCTTCATAGAATCATAGGGTTGGAAGGGACCTCTGGAGACCATCTAGTCCAACCCCCCAAGCTTCTGCCAGTCTAATCCTGCGCCAATTTAGCAAAAAGGGGATCAAATTATCATCCCATTACCTGGATAAAGAAGATCTTGGGGATTTTGGTGAGCACCGGGCACTCCTTTGAGGATAAAATCTGGAATACGCGGGTCAGTTTAACCGGCTCCGAGTCACAACCGAAGATGACCCCCTGCTCTCCGTGGCTGGAGATGATGCTCACGAAGTAGTCGCCGTGCTCGCGGCCGCACTCTGCAGCGACACGGCCACGCCGCTGCCGTCCCGCGTCGACTCCGGGCGTCCCAGGGGTGGGAAGTGGGAGACGGCCGGGGGCTGGGGGGAGACGAGGAGGGGGTTCGGGGCTGGCAGGGGGACGCCTACCTTGCTGGTAAAGCTCTTCTATCTCCTTGGCGGTCTTGTTGTGCATCAGCTCCACCTGGTAGTTGAGCCGTGAGAGCGTTTTGGAAAGCTGCTCCGCTTCCCGCCTGGCTCCCCTCCGGGTCCCAAGCACAATGTCGCCGTCGCTGCCGCAGAAATCGGTGTTGACGATGACGAGAGCCCGGCTTTGCCTCGGCTGGGACATGCTGAGGTGTCCCCTCGGGCCGTCGGTGGCCTCCAAACCCCCACTGCGCCGGCGGGGAGCTCTGGCTGGTCTCTGCCGTGTGCGCGCTCCTTCGGGAAGTCCAGGGGAGCGGATCCCGGCTGACTCAGCGCCGGCGCGGCTGATCGTCAAGGACAAGGCAGAAGAGGTGGCCTGTCACCTGCCGAGGGAGCGTGGTGGCACATGGGCGTGAGTCACGGGGGGCAGGGAGAGGGCCATGGCTCGCCCCCAGGGCCAGCGGCCATCGCTGGCTGCAGGAGGGCTGGGCTGGCACCGTCTGGCCCGGAGCTTATGGGGCATATATGGGGAGGGGAAATAAAAAAAGAGGAATTTTTTCTCCAAGGGTTGGGGAGGGTTGGGGGATGGACACTCCTGCGTGGTGGGAAGCACCGGGAGCAGCCGGGGTGATTCCTCCCTGCCCTTCTCCAAGTCTTGGTTTCCCCCAAAAGCCAGGCAGCTCCTGCTCCCCATCGCTAGTCGCAGGGAAAAACCGCCCCTTCCAGCTTCCCCGGTGGGGCTTTTTGGCCAGTGTTGCTCATTGCCTGACCCTGCCCGCTCCCGGCCAGCCTTACCCGGCTTGGGCTACCCAGTTACGGCACGTCTGCCATTATCCCTCCCCAAAAGCCGTCTGTGCTGGTACAGGATGAGCCCCCAGCCAGACGCTCCCCGGGAGGGGGTCTCAACTGCACCCCCCTCTCCCCTTCCTTTCCCAAACCCGCCGACCTGCAGTGCCAAAAAGCACCGTTCTCACCCCAGCCCTGCTGATCCCACATCACGAGGTGCAAATCACGAGATACTGCTTATTATTTCATTTATTCCCAGTCTCACGCGCTTCCCTTCCCATTCGGAGAGGGGCTTTGATCGGGTTCCCGAGCTTTTCCCGGCAGACAGAAAGGCTAGACTTGTTTTGTTGCTCAAAGGAGCGGGGTTTGCACCGTCACATGTCTCCGGGCGATGCGGAGGGGTAGAGCAGCACCGAAATACCGGCGGCGGAGCACGCCAGCCCGGCCACTACAAGGCAGGACTTCAGAAGCACTTTGCCGCAGCTGGCAAAGCACCGTTGTTTTTAAGTAGCTTTGCTTAAATGAATCCACCTGCTCTTAAATAGCCTGGCTTAAGGTAATCCACCCTTCGCACCTGGCTGTGATGTGCCAGAAGCACCTGCTTATCCCACCGCCCCGGTGACCGGGAGCAGCTCCTTCCCAAAGGACCGTGCGCGTGAGCCTCTCCCGGGCGCCTTCGTTAAAACGCGGTGATGGGGCTCGGGCTGGCATGACTCTCCCTCGCTTAACGCAGCTGATGCCCGTCCGGTGGCTGGCAGGGGTTTGCCAAACCTGCCCGACGCTGCATGGCCAAGCCCATGCGTGGTCTCATCTCAGGGAGGTGCCACCTCTGTAGCCCCTGGGGCTGCCGAGTCCCACGTGGAGCTTAAGGAGCCCAACTGGGCACCAAAGCTGCCACCTCAATGGGGAAAATCATCCCTGGGGGGCTTGCTCCCCTTGACCCAGCGGGTCTGGGGGCTGCAGGGGAAGGTTGATGCTCTTCTGATGGCCCACACGGGTCTCAGACACCGGTGGGGATTGTGACCCTTGGGTGTCGCTGGTAGAATACGTTGGGTCTTGCCTTCTGGTGTGACCTGGGTTTTTTTGGGTTGCCTTGACTTCTCTCGTGGCCACTGTGCACGTGGCAGCTCTTGGAGCCCCTCTTCCCAGCACCGGGAGAAGGGGTTTGGCCTCCAAAGGGCGGTCAGGGATCAGCGCTGGCTTTTACTCACGCGTTGCGGTGGAAGCAGGTGAGCTCTCGGTGGGTAATGTCTAAGGCAAGCTGGCTGGAAATTAGGAACGGCATCTTCCTGGGATGTAATCCTTTGGTTTTGCATTAGAGAGGATGCGCTATGGGCGATTGACAGCTGAAAAGAGGGCACCGGGGGTGATCTGGTGGGCTGGGGGGGAAAGGGAGGTCCTGGCCAGCGGGATGGCAAGCGTTACTCCCTCTTCTTAGAGTTGGTGGCCTCCGTGCGCCTTTTCAGCTGCGCCACGTCGACGTAGAGATTGCGCTTGAGGACAGCGCTGGTGCAGATGAGGGCTCCTTGCAGGGCTCCCATGAAGCCCCCTACACACACATCCTGCCCTGGAAGAGAGAGGGAGGCGACGATGGTGGCGGCCGTGGTCCCCCCTGAACAGACCATGCTCTCCGTCCCCAGCTGACCACCAATGCTCTTCTGAACATCACCATCCCAAACATGCTCCCCACCTTCCAGCCGCCCCCATGCCATCCCTTGGGTTTGAACCCACAAAACCCCTCCCTGTTTGCACCCTTCCTTCTCCCCAGCAGGGAAAGGGCCTCATCCCGCCCAGCTACAATAAATCAGTGTTGGGCAGGGAAACCATGTCCAGGAGCTGGAAGAGGCACAGGCCCCTCCTCCTCCCCCTGTTGGGACCAGGCAGCTGCGTTTTGACGTGCTCCAGCAGCTCTCGCATCGCCCCGTGGCCCAGCAGTGGCTTGTCCCCATGTTTCATTGAAGGACTGAAGGTTTTTCCCCCCCATGCCCTGCTTGCCCAGAGGTGTCCTCATCTGAGAATGTGGTGGTACCTGTCAGGTAGAGGTTGGGGATGGCCGTCTGCGCCCTCATGGTGGCGATGGCTTCGACTTGCATGCGGGCGATGCTGTGGTCCATGCCATAGATCTCCCCCTTGTGGCTGGCGATGTAGTGCTGGTTGGTGAGGGGCGTTCCCCCGGAGATATACTCGATCTGGGGGGACAAGGGGACAACGTGGTCCGCGTGGGTCAGGCGTGGTGCTGTGGGGGGTCTCCTTGTGCCCCAAAAAGCTATTTTCTTGGGGGACGGGTTTGCTTGCAGACCCCTGGGTGGTGGTTCTGGCCGAGTTTGGTCCCAGAATGGTCCTTGAGGACCATCACAGAATCACAGAATGGTTCGGGTTGGAAGGGACCTTAAAGATCATCTGGTTCCATCATCCCCCCGCCTTGTACCATGCATGGTCAGGAGGCCAGTGGCAATGGGCTGGTGCCGTGCTGCCCACCTGGACCTCATGTCAAGCAGACCCAGACCCAGCTCCTACATTTGCAGGATGGAGGACCCCTGAACCCCGAGTTTTCTCACCCTGTCCTCGATGCGAGGGTAGAGCTTGAAGACAGCCTGCATGATGGCGTCTACAAAGGTCTTCTTCAACTCCTCGTAATCGTCTCCCCGCTTATTGACCTGCTTGTCCTTCCACTCCTCAAACCACTCGTATTTGGCAAAGGTCACGATGGCCATTGTGGATTTACCTGCAGCAGGACAAGGTTGGGGCCATTGTCCCTCTGCCCACCTTCACGCCACCATTTCGCTGCCGCAAACCCAACCCTCCCTGTGCAAACACCTGGGATGTCCCCAGGTCTTTGTGGTCCTGTATCCTTCATCCAGTTATCTTGAAGACCGCTTTCCACGAGCAACCTGCTCAGCAGCTTTCACCATGGCTATTTTAGGAGCAACTCCCCATTTGCTGTCATCAAACAAACCAAACCCCAGCAAGAGTTTTCAAGCCACTCCCAAACGCGCGTGGTTGGGCTTCAGCCATTACCTGGATGCCTCATTTCCCAGGTGGGGTCCTTGGCCGACGGGCAGGTGACAAACAGGAGAGGGATGTTCTTGGCGGCTTCTTCCCTGGAAGAGGTCAGGTAGCGATTCGCTCTGCAGAGAGATGCGAGGCTTTGAGGTGGTTTTGGGTGAAAACCTTTCCCTGAATATTTGTTATGGCCGAATGCCCATGCAGTGAGGAGAGCCAAGAGCATTTTCTGAGTCACCCCCCAGGAATTCATCTCCTTATGCTTAACGAAGCACACCTAAGGTGAAGCCAAACCTACATTTCATCCAGGTCATTTCCTGGGTACATGAAGTAGTTGGTGGCCTCCAGCCCCAGCTCTTCCCTTGAGCCGTTAAGACCCACGAAGACGGTGAAACCCCCTTCGCCGTGTGCCGCTATGCGAAGCTGAGACTGGATCTCTGCAATAAGGAGGGAAGAAGGGGAAAATTAGTATTTTCAGGGATCCTCAGCTATGGAGAAGTGGTTTCTCCCAGAAGCAGCCCCACTCGTATCTTCATTGCTCCCCTGTTGACTTGTCAAACGGACTTCACGGAATGACGGAATTTATCCCGAAATGTCCCATGTGCGCCCAGGGGGTGGTTCAGCAGCTCCTGCGGACTGTAAGGATTGCAGCGACGCTGCCATTTCCTACAGGGGATGGTTTAGGGGACCCGCGGCTGGAGCTTTTGCTGTATTTAATGACCTCCTTGGATTCAAATGTGCTCCTGCTCCGCAAACGTGGAGTGGTTGTAGACCAGGGCCGTATCATTGCGCAGAAAGCTTCCACCCAACCGCATCCCCCTTCCCGCCCAACCGTGCCCACTTCCACCCAACCATGCTCCTTCCAAAGCAGCAAGAAGATTTTGTGGCAGCGCTACACCCAACTCTAAGCGGATGTTTCACCAACTTTCACAAGTTTCGGGGCACTACTCTGCGGTTTTTAGGGAAACCGAGCAGCAAGGCCCAGCTTTGCCAACGGTATGGTTGGGTTTGGCAAATTAATTTAGGCTTGATTAAAAACCCTGCGAAGAAATGTGTGGCCAGGGATGGTGTTCTGAATGCCACGGAACGAATGACAGGGTTTTGTCTAAGAAATAATTAATTACAAAGGAGCCGCTTTCTGATGTGGCTTGCGGAGGCTAATGCCGTAGCCCCAAAGAAACCCAACGCCGCTGTTTTACCAGGCAGCGCCTGCACCTCCGCCGGCAGGAGCCGCTCATAGGTGTTGAAGATCCCGGCGTCCGAAATGATGACGGGAGCGAAGATGTTCACCACATCTTGGCCTTTCTTGACGCTCACGCCTGGAAGGGAAAGGCGAGGTGGGGAGGAACGGCGCCCGTGAAAAGCCCCGCGGTGGCAGGGAGCAGCCGTGTGTGCCCCGTCTCATGCCAGCGCTCACCGCAGGCTTTGCCCTGCGAGTCCAGCAGGATCCTCTGCACCGGTGCCTTTCCCAGCACGTTGCCTCCGGTTTTCCGGATAACGGGGATGGTGTGGAAGGCGATTTCCCCGGCTCCCCCTTTGGGGTACCACGCGCCGTGGAGGAAGTGGTTCACCAGGATGCTGTGCATGGTGAAGCTGGCTTTGGAGGGGACCACACCTGAAAAAAAAAAAGGGGCCGTTTGTGCCAAAACGTGCGTTTGTGGCTTTTCCTGAAGTTTTTAGGACAAGGAGTGCCCTGTCCTTGGCTGGATGCGGTGCTGTAAGGCAGGACGGAAGGGTCGTTGGTACCCGGAGGAGCCGGGAGGATGTCGGGCGTGGGTGGTCCCGGCGGCTCTTTGGTACTCGGGCTGCACCGGGCGAGTCGTGGGGGCTGGGAGCGAATCCTGGGGGCGGGTGGGAGGGGTACGGCAAGGCCGGGGCGGTGGGTGCCAGCGAGGGGGGACGTTCCCTGGCGTAGGAGCGATGCTGCCGCGTCGCAGAGCCCAAGGAGGCGGAGGGACAGGGATGAAGGGGGACACGGGGACAAGCGGCCGCTGGCCCGGGGCCGAGGGTGCTGGCAGAGCACCCCTGTGTACCGCCTCCCTTGCCCCCAACCCGCGACAGCCATGAAGGCGAGAGAAAAAAGGCTTTTCTTGGGTGGTTGTTTAATTTTTTTTTTTTTTTGCCTCTAAAGGGTTTAACGCCACCTCCGGAGGCTCCTGCCCACTTACCGTAGGTGGGGAAGATGTAGCTGAAGACGGCGCGGAGCTCGGGGTCGGCGGTGAGACCTTCCACCACCTCCTTCAGGCTGCGGGAAGCCAACCGGCAGAAGGCGCTGAGCCGGGGCAGCAGCCCCGAGCGGCACAGCGCGGTGACCAGCGCCCGCGGCAGCATCTTCAGGATCCCCACCAGCACCATCCCTCGGCCCACGCTCTGCGGGGGGGGACGCGCTCCGTGAGCACCTGCCGCCGGGAGGGCGGACAGCCCCGGGGTGGGCCCGAGAGATGGTCGAAAGCAGCTTTTTTTCCCCTTAAACTCACTCCCGGGGAGCGGGAAAGGGGTGGCAGCGTCTTCAGCGCCGCGTCCTGGGGAGCTGTGGGCAAGGGGAGCGCTTGCCCCCCACCCCATCCCCCCCCCCTCCAAGAAAAACTCTCCCCTCTGGTGGGGGCCCCCAATCTTTGCATAATAAATGTTAATTTATCCCGGTTTGATAATCATTGCGATCGCCCCACCGGCTGGGAGGTCCCACAGCATCATCCCCCGGCGCCTGCGGGGGGGATGTCGGGGCTCCCCAGCACATCCAGGAGCATCCGCCGGGAAGCGGGGTTAAAGCTCCGGGTGCGACGGCGTTTTTTTGAGGCAGAAAAGGGAGATTTTTTTGACGTGTTTCCCACCACTTTTGGTGCGGGTTGTGCAAGGCCGTTATTCCTTGCAGTCGCCCAGTTATTCCTTGCAGTCGCCCAGTGTCCGGGTGTCGGGGCGGGGAGTTTTCCCTCCCTGCGGAGGGGCCAGAGCCGTAAAAAAATTAATCCCGGGGGGGCGAAGGCGAAGCCTCCTCTACCTTCACCAGCCGCTCGAACTCATCAATCGCGGCCTCCTCGCCGGGAAACTGCTCCTTCAAGGCTTGGAAATATTCCTTCTCCCCGCCATAGATGCGGTAGGTCCTGCCGCGGCCGGGCTCCCCCAAAACCACGGCGTCGTAGGCGGCCGGCAGCCGAGCCCACTGCAGCTGCCCTTCCGTCAGCTGATCCACCACGAAACGCATGACGGAGCCCTCCTGCATCTGCCCCACATAGTGAATACCTGCAGGAAAGACTCCTCGTTTATTTGGGGGGTTTCTTCCCTTTATTTTTACACCCCATCGCGTACCCCTGGGATGCGCAGGACCCCCCGTGTGGAGGGGAAAGGGAAAAGCTGAGAAACATCCACCCCCCCCCTCCCCGCCCTTCCCGGGGCGAAGGGAAAACCGAGCGCCTGCTGCCGGGATTTTAAGCAGCTTTTGGGAATTTTGTTACACATTGATGTTTTGCCTTTCTCCATCGTGTCAATAATTAATCGTGCCCAGCTCAAGGGATGAAGGGACGGACAGAGCTGGACTTTGTCTTGCTGGATGGAGTTTGCTGAGGGAAACATGCCCTGAGGTGACATCCCCCGAACACGGAATTCTGTAGGGGCTGAGATGGGTACAGAGAATTTCATTGGATTTGAGCTGGATTAGGGGGAATTTTACAGGGCTTTGGTGTTTTTCCAAGGCAGCGCCTCATCCTTTGGCAGGAGGATTTGGGGCAAGGGAGGCTGTGTGATATCACGCAGAAAAAGTGCTTGTATAACGCGGGGCGGGTGCTGTGGACGCCCACGCCAGGTCCCCGCCGGTGTTTTGGGGGCGATTCCCACCACGGGCACCCCCCAGATCCCCCCACCCTGCAGCTGAGCCCCCCCCACAAGGATCTCAGGGGGGATTCGGGAGCCCAAAGGTGGAGGGGGCCGTACCAGTGTCGAACTCAAAGCCCTTCTCGGTGAAGGTGTGGCAGCAGCCCCCCAGCTTGCCGTGCTGCTCCAGCACCAGCACCCGCTTGCCCGCCTTGGCCAGCAGTGCCGCGGCCGCCAGGCCCCCGATGCCGCTGCCCACCACGATGGCATCCAGCCCCGCGGGGACTTTGTCTGCTGAGAAAACTGGGGAAAGGGGGGGGGGAAGGGGAGGGCATCCTCAGCGGGGGGCATGGGGCACCCCCCGAGCGGGTGCATGGTACCTGCGGTGACCCTGAAACCTCGCAGGGGGGTGTGATGCCACCCTGGGGGGTGACGCTGCCCCAGGAGGTGATGCCACCTCGCTGGGCGATGCCACACCAGGGGGAGACGCCACCCCGGGGGTGATGCCACCCTGGGGGGTTCATACAGCCCCGGGGGCGATGCCACCCTGGGGGGTTAATGCCGCTCCAGGGGGTGCTGCCACCTCACCAGGCGGTGCCACACCGGGGAGGTGATGCCAATCGGGGGGTCCTACAGCCCCGGGGGGGATGCTGTTCTTGGGGGAGATGCCGCCCCGGGGGGTGATGCCACCTCACCGGGCGACGCCACGCCGGGGGGAGATGCTGTGCCAGCGGGTGATGCCACCGCGCTGGGCGATGCCACCCGGGGGGGGGTTAATGCCACCCCGGTGGGCGATGTCCCCCCGGCGCGGGCAGGGGCGGGGGGCTCCCGGGGGGGCAGAGCCCCGTACCTGTCTTGACGACCGTCCTGCGGGCAGCCTTGTCGGTGACCAGCGGGGCCGGGGGGCGGCGGGCGTCGGCGGCGAAGGGGCTGGGGCCGCCCCCCGCGACCCGCAGCAGCCGGAGCAGGAGGAGGAGGAGGAGGAGAAGGAGGACGAGGAGGAGGAGGAGGAGGAGGAATAGCAGCTCATACAGCCACATGGCGCCCAGCCCGACTGCCGGTGCCGACCAGCGGCTCCGCTCCGCCCCGCCCGAACGGGCGGCACCGGGGGGGCGGGAGCGGGCCTGGGAGGGACACGGGGGGACACCGGGGCTGGGGGCCGGCACTGGGCGCTGGGGGTTGGTACCGAGCACCGGGAACCGCTACTGGGCGCTGAGAGCTGCTACTGGAAGCTGCTACCGGCCGCTGGGAGGTGACACCGGCTACTGGGAGATGACACGAGGCACTGGGAGATGACACCTGGAGGTGACGCGGAGCGCTGGGAGATGACACTGGCGGGTGACACCGGGTACTGGGAGCTGGCACCGGGCGCTGGGAGCTGGCACCGAGCACTGGGAGGTGACACTGGGCAGTGGGAACTGGTACCGGCCCCTGGGAGCCGGCACTGGGAGCTGGTATGGAGTACTGGGAGGTGACAGAGGGCACTGGGATCTGGCACTGGGCACTGGGAGCTGGCACCGAGCACTGGGAGGTGACACTGGGCAGTGGGAACTGGTATGGAGCACTGTGAGGTGATGAGGAGCACTGGGAGCCGGCACTGGGCGCTGGTATGGAGTACTAGGAGGTGACACAGGGCACTGGGAGCTGGCACTGGGCACTGGGAGCTGGCACCGAGCACTGGGAACCGGTACCGGCCCTGGGAAGTGGAGCTGGGAGCTGGTACGGAGCGCTGGGAGTTGATGGTGGACACTGGGAGCCGGCACTGGGAGCAGGTAGCGGGCACTGTCCCCACTGCCCGCCCCGACTGCGTTCCGCGCCGTTTGACCCTCCCGCGCCGCCGTCCTCCCCCGCGGTGCATGCCGGGCGCTGTAGTGCTGTGCGGGAGGGGGGGCGGACTACATCTCCCGGCGTGCACCGCGGCCGCGCCTGCGCACTGCGGAGCCGGCAGCGACGGGCGGGCGGGGAGGTCTCGCCGCCGCTTCCGGTGGGCGCGGGGTGAGAGGGCGGCGGGGGTTGATGGCGGGGTACCGGGGGCTGCAGGGGGACCCTGAGGGGTGTCTTCCCCCCCCCAGGGCCACCCGGCCCCGCCGCCTGAGGTTCCGCCGCGGCCCCCGCCGGTGGGGGGCGGGGAGGCCGCGTTCTTCCCCGCAGGGCATGAGCGGAGGCGCCGGGGGTTCGGAGCGGCCCGAGGAGCGGCAGCGATTCCCCCCGCCCGGCAAGTCCCGCCCCGTGCGTGTCCGGCCCGCGCCCTGCCCCTCCCGAGCGGGCTGAGCCGCTCGCCCGCCCGCCCGGGCCCGGGCAGAGGAGGGGGGTGGCTCCCTGAGGGAAGAGCTCGGGGTTTTGGGGTCCCCGCCCTGCGGAGCCGTTGGGTTTTGGGGTCTCTTCGGGGGACTGATGGCTGTGTCTCTCTCTGTCCCCGCTCAGATCTCGGCTCTGAGGCAGAACGGCCTCCTGCAGGCTCTGGTGCGGGAAGCGGGGCAGCCGGCGGGCGCTGGTGAGCTTTTCTCTGCGTCCCTCCTATTGATCCCGGTGTCTCCCGGTGGGGAAACGCCCGGGGAGCTCGAAGGGAGCCCGGGGAACCCAGCGTTGGTCTCACGGACAAAGCTTCCAGGCTCCGGCCTGGCGAAGCCTTTGCCTCGCTTTGTCCCACGCTTGCCAAGGAGGAACCTCGCGGGGTCTCAGGGATGCTCCAGTCGGGGATTTTCCCTAGAGAAGGGCAAATCCTGCCCTGAGTTGTCCTGAGGGGAAGGGAGCGAAGAGCCCTCCGCACCCCTCCAGGTCTCCCAGCCAGCCCTAACCTCCAGTGTGCCTTTCTTTTGGCAGAGATCAGCGAGGAGCTGCGGCGAGCCCAGGAGGAATGGGAGGCTGTGGAAGAGATCCAGTCAGGTACGGCCCAGAGAGCAGGAGCAGGGGGCCATGCAGCTGGGGGGCATTTTTTTTTGTGGGGGGAGAGCTGGGGAAAGTGCTGAAGGTCTGGAGGGAGAGGGAGGGGGCAGGAAACCCGCTGCCTTCCCCCAGCTCCCCAGGTCTTCGCCTTCCTGCCCTGATGGAAGCTGGGAGCGAGCTCCCTGCACCAGAATGGCCGTTCTGGCCTGAGGTGGGAACTCGTTTTGGCTCCGGGAAGCCGGAGCAGAGGGACAAGGGCTCATGCGGGGGGGGGCTAACGCCATTCTCTGCCTCCCTGCAGGGCTCTGGGGGACGTTGGCCAGTGCCGCACCCCCGATCTCCTTCAATGAAGCACTGCAGTACTTCCAGACAGCCGACCTCTCCGAGTGCAGGGTACGGGCAGGGCCCTGCGCTCTGGCCCTCTCTCGGGGGGTAGTTTTAGTAAGTAGGTGAGGCGGGAGAAGCACGGCACTCCCCTCTTTCCCTTCCGCCTTCCCTCGGCTTGGCTCTTTGTGTGATTCTGTCCCTCCCGGCTCGCCTGTGGGTTTTTCCTCTGCCCGATTGCCGGAGGGACTGGCCCTCATCGTGTCTTTGCGTGTTTTCTCCTCTACAGAAGAAGGTCCAGGCGACGGTGCGCAGGCAAGGCCTGGCTGCTCTGGTTCACTTCCTCTTCGGCCCTCCCCGGCTCCAGCCGCAACTGCAGGGAGAGCGGGAGCTGGCTCTGGCCATGGCGCAGTGTGAGTGTTCCCCTCCGTGCGAGCCACTGGCCTGGCCAGCATCACCTTTATCGTCACAGCTTCGTGGCAAGCAACTCGAGGCGGGCCAGGGCTGTAGTGGGGTCTCTGCCCCTTTGTCCCATGGCAGCCACTTATCTCAGAGGATGTGTCGCCGTCTCCTTTGCTGCAGATGTGCTCACTTTTGGGGAGGAGCGATGGATTTCCCCATACCTCCCTGTGGTGCCACAGTAGGTGTTCCACGTGTACACCGTGACATGGCACCAGGTGGGCGCTCCACGGCTCCGCAGCCCTTCCCGCTCCTCATTTTGTGACCAAAACAAACAAGACCTGAGTCCTCCCGGTGCCTTGGCGCGGTGTGTGTCGTGTCTGGCTGTCCTGTGGTGGATTGCACACGCTGAACACATGGAAAGTCCTCGCCTGGCTTTGGTGGTGGTTCCCCAGCCAGCGCTACTTCAGCCAGCAAAACTTCACGTGATGCCAGAATTACTAATTACCCCCACGCTCATGCAACACGCGGTTGTATTATTTGTGTTTCTGCACCTCTAAGAGATTTTCCTCTCTTTCCCTTCTCCCCTCCAGCAGGATAAATGCAGCCAGGACATTCTCCTTGTCACCATAAGCCATTCTCGGCTGCGGGATTCCATTTCCAGCCAGACTCTGGCTTTACCCTGCAGTGGGTGGTGGCTTCTTCCCCCACCGTGTCTCTGTGCTGGCACTTGAGGCCAGCGGGGCGGGGATGCTGAGGGGTGTTTTCTCTCCCCCAGGTGGTTTGGATGATAACGAGAGGGTGCACATGAGAATCCTGCAGACCATTTACAAGAAGCTGACCCGCTCCAGGCTGGGCTGCCCACGCTACGGGGCGCATTGGGAAGAGCTTGGCTTTCAAGGTAGGGCAGGGGGAGAGAGACCTCTGGGGCAAACCTTTGCCGAGAGGGATCCTGCTGGTCCCATTCCCTGCTCCGGAGGTGGGATCCAGAGGCAGCGCAAAGGGTTTGGTCCTCATTCCCTCTCCCGCCACGTAGCCGCTGCTGTTTCATAGAGTCATTGAAGCTGGAAAAGACCCTTAAGATCATTGACTCCAACCGTTAACGCAGCGCTGCCAAGCCCGCCACTAACCCGCATCCCTCAGCACCGCGTCTGCCCGCCTTTTAAATCCCTCCAGGGATGGCGACTCCACCACTCCCCTGGGCAGCCTCTTCCAATGCGTGACAACCCTTTCCATGAGGAATGTTTCCCTAATATCCAATCTAACCTTCCCCTGGCGCAACTTGGGGCCGTCCCCTCTTGTCCTATTCAGCTCCCTCAGCCGCTTTTCACCAGACTCGTGCTCCCGACCCCTCACCAGCTCCGTTGCCCTTCTCTGGACACGCTCCAGCGCCTCGATGTCTGTGTTGGAGTGGGGAGCCCAAAATTGAACACGATGTTTGAGGTGGGGCCTCAGATCAACACTCGTCCCCCTCAACTTGGTGGGGCCTGCAGACTCACCGAGGGTGCGCCTGAGCCCCTCACCCTGATCGTTGATTCCGATATTACAGAACCGGCCCCGATCCTGAGCCCTGGTGTTGCAGCAGATCTGTCGCTGCCCTAGCCAGATGTCACGACCAGTGCAACATCTGGACTGGCTGGCCAGACAGCACCAATACCTGCTGCCACGGTTGCCCGTGTCCAGCTGGCGCAGCGTAACCACTTTGCCCAGGCCATTAATGCTCTTCATTAGCAAGCGATCTCTGCGGCTAATGAGCCGTCTCTGGAGATGTTTATAATCTTCGTTTATTAACGAAGCGCAGGTCAGGGCTCTGTCACTAAGGTTGTGTCGCAGGTTGCTTTCAGCCTCGGCTGTGGGAGAAAAACAGCGTGATTAAAGCTGTCACGAGCGGCCGCACAGGAGTTTTCAGGCTGGTTGACTTGTGAGTTAAATAGGCCGGGTTTTAATAAAGCCTAAAACCCTTGACAGGAGGGGAATGGCTCCCGCTCCTCCATCCTGACGCGTACACGACTGGTTTTAAGTGTTAGTTTAGCAGCGAAATGTGCCCTGGGGTGGGTAGAACTTAAAACTACTCATTCATAAAATCACAGAATGGTTTGTGTTGGAAGGGACCTTAAAGCCCCCCCAGTGCCACCCCCTGCCCCGGGCAGGGACACCTCCCACCAGCCCAGGTTGCTCCAAGCCCCGTCCAACCTGGCCTTGAACCCCTCCAGGGATGGGGCAGCCACAGCTTCTCTGGGCAACCTGGGCCAGGGGCTCACCACCCTCACAGCAAACAATTTCCTCCTAATATCTAATTAAATCTCCCCTCTCTCAGTGTAAAACCCTTCCCCCTCGTCCCGTGGCTCCCCTCCCTGATCCAGAGTCCCTCCCCAGCTTTCCTGGAGCCCCTTTAGGGACTGGAAGGGGCTGGAAGGTCTCCCCGGAGCCTTCTCTTCTCCAGGCTGACCCCCCCCAGCTCTCTCAGCCTGTCCCCACAGCAGAGGGGCTCCAGCCCTCCCAGCATCTCCGGGGCCTCCTCTGGCCCCGCTCCAACAGCTCCGTGTCCTCCCGATGTCCCCAGCGCTGGAGGCAGCGCTGCAGGGGGGTCTCCCCCGAGCGGAGCAGAGGGGCAGAATCCCCCCCTCACCCCCCTGCCCACGCTGCTGGGGATGCAGCCCAGGCTGCGGGGGGTGTTTCTGGGCTGCCAGCACACGTTGCCGGCTCGTGTTGAGCTTCTCGCCCACCAACGCCCCCAAGTCCTTCCCCTCAGGGCCGCTCTCCAGCCGTTCTCGGCCCAACCTGTACTTGTGCTGGGGATTGCCCCGGCCCATCCCTGGAGAAGGTGTGGGAATGGGTGCGCGGGGAGGAGAGCGAGGGCTTGTTAATATCCGCGTGAAAGAGGCTACAGCACCCATTTGGCTCCGCTTAGGGAAGTTCCCCAAAAGCTTTCCCTCAGGATGTGGCTTCCTGGGGTTCCTCCGCTCTTGAAATGCAGTGACAGGGTATAAGCAGCCCGTGGAAGCGCAGAGGTGACCGGAGAGAAGCTCTGGGCTGTCCCTCGCTTCACCGGGCTGTCCCGCCCTTCCAGGTGCGGATCCTGGGACTGACCTGCGCGGGACGGGGATGCTGGGCCTGATGCAGTTGCTCTACTTCGTCATGGACGCTCAGACGCTGCCACTAGCTCACGAGATTTTCAAGCTATCCCGGCATGAAACCCAGGCACGTCCTTCCCGCTTCTTTGCTTGCTCCCTGCAGTGGTTCCCCTGCTCGGGGAAAGGGAAGCACGAAAAACTTCCCTTCGGCATAAGGGCTTGATTTTTCTTTCGCTGCTTGATCCCCCTCGCGCTGGGGAAGGGAGGAAGGCAGTCCCCAAAGAGCTGCTCAAAGGTCGGAACCAAACTCCAGGCGTTGGCTTTGTGCTGGGAATGAGATTTTTAGCGTCCTGATGGAGATCAGGGATTTGCTACTAGGATCCTGGGTTGGAGGTGGAATTTGTGCAGGTTAAAAGAGCTGGAGAAGCGGGTGAAGGGCAGCGCAGTGTGAAAACGGGAGTGAGCGGAGCCTTTCTCCTGAAATTTGGCATTTTACTCCTGGATGTGGTCGGGTTTAAGCCTACATATAAGCTCAGCTTGACCCACCGTGCCCCGCTAAGCCCGTATCCGTAGTACCGTTATCCTGCCACGTGGACCCCCCGGGTTCGGGGCTGCAGGGACGCAGAGTAACAAGGCGGGAGGTGGTGTCCAGGCTGCCGTGACGCTCGGTCTCTTGCAGAATTTCCCCTTCTGCATCATGTCCGTGAACATCACCCGCATCGTCATCCAGGCCCTGAGGGAGGAATGTCTCTCCAGGTGAGATCCGGAGCGACCGACAGCCCTGGAGCTGGGCTGGATGAAATTCTGGTGGGTTTGGGGTCTCAAACGGAGTCCACGGCTGGTTCCCCGGAGTGGGGGTCGCTCCCCGGCAGCTGAGCCCGTCTCTGCCCCTTCCAGGGAGTGCAACCGCCGGCAGCAGGTCATCGCCGTGCTGAACGACCTGTATGCGGCGGCCTTCCTGCAGCTCTACCGCCTCTGGAAATGGCAGCACAAGACCATCGCTGACTCCGGTTTCCTCCTCAAGGGTTTGTTTCCCCGCGCTTTCCCCTCCTTTCCCAGCCGAGGACAATAACCCCAGGCCCAGAGGAGAAATCCGGTGTGTTCTCAGCCCGTCCGTCTCCTGCTGAGCCCAACCCCAAGGGCTTAACGCCCAGAAAGCCCCAATCGTTCATCGTTTAACCTTCGCACCAAGACTTTCAATGATCCAAGTGCCGTGCGGGGCAGGTTTTTTTTTCCCCCGTTTTGCATCTCAAATCTTAAAAATGAGCACCCGTGGAAGCACCCGGTGAGTCCAGCGGGCTGCCGTGTCCCGGTGGCTCGAGGCAGGTGACAAACAGGGACGTTTCTGGCTGCCCCGTGCGGTTGCGTAAGCCCTGTTTGTAGCACAGGGTGTAAGCGGAGTCGCTTTTCTCAGCGAGCACTAAATTGCCCAGCCAGGTTATTTACTCCTGGGGAGACTGATGTCAGCAGAGCCGCTCGCTGCGCCGCGCTAATGGCTCCCTCTGAAAGCGGGGTCCAGCTGTCGCCGTCAGGCTCTGCTTTCATCCCCCTTCCCCGGGCTTTCCCTCCCGGTGGGATCACGGGGAGCTCCGGCCGATGCCGGGGGGTTCGGTGAGGAGCTCTTTGCGCTCTTTCATCCCAAGCAAAACATAATCGTGCCCTTTCCCAAGGGGATTTTACCAGAAATAATACACAGGTCGAAACCTTATCCTGGGAGCGCGCTGCGTGCCCGACGCCGTCCCCACCTTGCTCTCTGTCCTCACACGTTTCCCTCTGACCTCTCCAGAGCTGGAGTTCTCTGCCAAAAAGAAGCCGAAGCAACTCCTGAAGTCCCTGGAGGCCTACGTGAACCGCGGCCCTGCGGCCGACGGCCTCCTGCGCCCGTCCCCTGCCCCCGGCGACGAGATGGACTTCACTGGCGTTTGCGACCCGCGGGTTGAGCTGGAAGGAGAAGCTCGGCTGATCTGACGGGGAGGGAGACGTGCCGCGGGGAGCTCCGCTTGCCGCTCGGCTCCCGGGGAACGCCCGGGAAGGGCCGTCAAGGCCGAGGTGGTAGCCAGAGAGCGATGGGAGGTGGCCGCTGCCCTGAGAAGGGTCTGGGACTGAGCTGAGAGTGGTTTGGAGCCTGGGACGCTGCCGAGGGTAGATTTTTTTTTTGCCCTAAATCCCCAGAAAAGTTGTCCTGGTCCTTCCCTGCGGTGCCGGCACTGCTGGGTGCTGCGGGAGCGATCCGTGGGATTCACCGCTCTCCAGGCAAGAATCCTATGGAGCGGAGGAGGCAAACGTGGGTTTTTTGAGCCGCAGACCTCAGGCTTGGGCTGGTCCGTCTGTCTCTCTCGAATCCGTGGCCCTGTCTGCCTTTACCCCGGACAGGAAAGGTTAGTGATGCTCCAGGTGGAGCTGGAGCTCAGTGATGGGGCTCCCAAATGGAATCACGGCTCTGTCGGCAGCCGGGAGGGTGTAAAACCCCTGGCTTCGGGCTGCAGCACCTTGGTGCGGGGTAAGAGCATGAGCAGAGTCGTCGTCGTCCCCACCAACAAAGCTGGGGCAGGGCAGGTTTGGGGAGCCCCCCCTGAACTCCCCCGGGGCACTAGTGGTGCGGCAGCACCTAAATAGGTCATTAAAGGGAGGAAAAAGTGCTTTTCCCGGTGTTAGCGATGACTTTTGGCCTTGGATTTGGATCTGGTTTGTGCGGCTGGGTGAAGGGGGGGTTCGTGCTGGTGGGGGAGAGTGGGGAAGGGCGAAGCAGGGTCTGCCCGGCCCCTGGGAGGCCGATTTGGGGCTCAGTGGTGGAAAACCTGCTCCAGAGGAGAGAAACCAGGGTGGGATCCTGCCGCACGGCGCCGGGAGCACTGAGAAGGGGAGGAAAAATCCCTGCCAGCCTCCGCCTCTGCGGGAGCAGCTGCTTGGGATCAGGGAAACCTGGGTTTAGAGGAGACCAGGCTTTGGCTCGCAGGTTCCCGAGGTGCCGTTTCCCAACAGGCTCCCTCCTTCCCGGCCCTCCCTGCCTCAGTTTCCCCCTTGGTGAAATCCGAATCGCCGCCCAGGGACAAGCTGGGAGCAGCAGCGGGTGCTCCGTGCCTGACGCCAGCCTCCAGTAGGGGCTTAAAAATGATCCAAAAGCATCTTCAGCCCACAAAATAGTGTGTGGGGGGGAAAAAGCACCTGGATCTGGAGATAAAAAGGTGTGTTTGAACAGGAGACGTGGGGAGCCGGTGGGATAACAGAGCGGTTCATCGCTGACAGCTCCCGGGTGCTGTTATCCTCCTGGAACGGCGATTGCTTTCCCAGCAGCAGGGTGGAAAATGTGTCCCCCAGCTGAAAAAAAAACCAACAAACTAATAAATGGGCAAAAAGGAGCCTGGTGTTGGGGTTTTTTTTCTCTCCTAATCCTGAATACCTCTGTGAGTCGGCTGGAGGAGGGGGGGGACGGGGCTGAAAAGCACCGTGGGGGTGATGTGGGGGGATGAGGGGCGCGGGGAGGTGGTGAAACGGGAAGCGGGGCCGGGGATCTGGGGAGGGATGAGGTGCTGGGGGGGACACGGGTACTGTCGGGGGGATGTGGGTGCTGGGAGGGATGGGGGTGCGGGGTAGGGATGTGAGTACTGGGAAGGATGGGGGTGCTGAGGGAGGGAGGGAGGGATGGGGGTGCCAGGGAGGACACGGGGAGGGATGTGGAGGTCTGGGGGGATGTGGGTGCTGGAGAGGGGATGGAGGTGCCAGGGCAGGGGCACCCGAACCAGAGGCGGATGTGGGTCCCAGGGAGGGAAGGGGGGTCCCAGGGAGGGAGGGAGGGAGGTGGGTGCTGGGGAGGGGATGCAGGTACCGGGGAGGGATGTGGAGGTCGGGGAGGATGCGGGTGCTGGGGAAGGGATGCGGGTACCAGGGAGGGATGGGGGGGCCGGGGGGAAACAGAGGTGCTGGGGAAGGGACGCGGGTGCCAGAGGAGGGGGGGGGATGCGGGTGCTGGGGGGCGGATGTCGGTGCCGGCAAAGGGATGCAGGTACCAGGGAGGGAGGTGGGTGCGGGGGAAGGAGCCGGGGGGGGGGGTCGCAGGGAGGGCGGGATGCGGGTGCCAGGAAAGGGAACGTGGGGAGCGGGGAGGGGATGCGGGGGTCGGGGGGGGATGTGAGTGCCGGGGGAGGATGGAGGTGCCGGGGAGGGATTTGGGGAGCGGGGAGGGGATGCGGGGCCGGGAGCCGCGGCGGGGAGGCAGGGGAGCTCGGAGGGGAGCTCGGAGCGGAGCCCGTCGCCGCCCGTTTCCCCCCCCCCCCACGGTGCCGCCCGGTTCCGCCCCGGGGGCGGTGGCTCAGCCCCCCCCCAACACCCCCCGCGTCCGCTTAAAACCCCGCGGAGGCGGCGCCCGGCAGCGCAGCGACCGGCGGCACCGACGGACACCGGGCACCGGCAGGGACGGGAAGGGGGCGGCGGGCACCGGGCACCGACGGGAAGGGGGCAGCGGGAGCGGGGACGGCGGGGCAGGGCGCAGGCAGGGCGCAGGCAGGGCAGGCAGCATGGCAGGGGACACCGTCGTCCCCCAGCACCCCGCGGCCTCGTCCCCCCGCAGCCCCGGGCAGCGCTGAGCGCCGGCGGCCGGACCCATGGCGGGCCCCCAGGGCGGGTACTCGGTGCAGGCCACCGCCGCCATCGCCGCCACCATCACCTTCCTGGTGCTCTTCACCATCGCGGGCAACGTGCTGGTGATCATGGCCGTGCTGAGCAGCCGCTCGCTGCGGGCGCCCCAGAACCTCTTCCTGGTGTCGCTGGCGGCCGCCGACATTTTGGTGGCCACCCTCATCATCCCCTTCTCCTTGGCCAACGAGCTGCTGGGCTACTGGTACTTTGAGAAGACGTGGTGTGAGATCTACCTGGCTTTGGACGTACTCTTCTGCACCTCCTCCATCGTCCACCTCTGCGCCATCAGCCTGGACCGGTACTGGTCAGTCACCCGCGCCATCGAGTACAACGCCAAGCGGACGCCGCGGCGCATCAAGTGCAGCATCTTCATCGTCTGGACCATCGCGGCCATCATCTCCCTCCCGCCCTTGGTCTACAAGGGGGAGAAGAAGGCGGCGGCGGGGGGGGCGGCCGCAGTGCAAGCTCAACGAGGAGGCCTGGTACGTCCTCTCCTCCAGCATCGGCTCCTTCTTTGCCCCGTGTCTCATCATGATCCTTGTCTACCTGCGCATCTACCTGATCGCCAAGCGCCGCTCCCGCCCCGCTGACACCAAACCGGGCTCGGGGCCATCCAACGTCACCCCCCCTGACCGCCAGGGACCCCCCGGGGCCCTGCCCGCCAGCCGACAGGACCTCGCTGCTCAGCCCCGAGGAGCTCCCGGCGTCCCCCAGCCCCCGGGCAGGGACGTCCCCGCCGGCCGGGGATCGCCCCAGGGACACCTTGGCCACCGGGACGGGGCGGGTGGTGCTGGCCCGTGGGCCGCCGGCGCTGAACCCGTGGCGAAGGAAGACTCAGCTCAACCGGGAGAAACGGTTCACCTTCGTCTTGGCCGTGGTCATCGGCGTCTTCGTCCTCTGCTGGTTCCCCTTCTTCTTCCTCTACAGCCTGGGCGCGCTCTGTCCCCACCGCTGCAAGGTCCCCGATGGCGTCTTCCAGTTCTTCTTCTGGATCGGGTACTGCAACAGCTCCCTCAACCCCGTCATCTACACCGTCTTCAACCAGGACTTCCGCAGGGCCTTCCGCCGCCTCCTCTGCCGCCGCCGCGCCCCGACGCCCTGGTGAGGGGCTCTGACCCCCATCTTCCTCCTCCCCCGGTCGCGCTCGCTGCCCACAGCACCCCCGGGGTTTGGGTGCCCCCAAAGTGACGATGGGGTCCCCTGTCCCCTTCTCTCCCCGCATTTCCCACAGGGATGGCTGGGGGGGGGGGGCGGGGGGCACGTGCCACCACCCCTGTCCCCAAGCCCGGTGGCATCCCGGCAGCCGCCCCCACATCCAAAGCGGCGCCGCGGCCTTTTAACAATAAAAGATATTTTGTAATAAGAAAAAAACGTTATTTTTTATCAAGGGGGGGGGCGGGCTGAGGGGTGTTTGTGTCCCCCCCGCGGTCCCAGGGGACTGTTGGGGACAGGGGCAGTGGCCCGTGACGGCCGGCAGCGGGAGGAATGTTTGCTGGCGGAGCAGGAACACGATGTCTGGGGGGGGGGGGGGGGGCGGTTATTTATGGCAGCGCCCGGGAAGGAAGAAATAATGATAATTCAAGGGAAAAAAAAATAATACAAAAAATCCCCAAAGTATAAATCTCTGCAGCTGCCACCACCGGCCCTGGGGACGTTCACCCCCGCGGGGGGACAGGGACAGAGTGCGGCCTCCGGGGGCCCCCGCTGGGGTGGGGGTTCGCGGGTGTCTCGTATAGGGTTGTGCTGCCCAGCCGGGGTGAGGGCGATGCGTGTCAGGGGCTGCGGGGGGGGTGGTTGTGGCCTGTGACCCACACCAACGTGACCCACACCACGGTATCACGACCCGGCCGGGTGTAACCGTGGGTCGCAGCGGTGCATCGTGACCCACGCTGCTGTATGACGGCGTATCGCGCCCCAGACCCACAGCAGGGTATCGCGACCCACGCTGCTGTGCTGTGACTCACGACAGCCCGTTGTGACCCACAGAGGTGTGTTGTGACTCACCCTGCTGTACCCTGACCCACGGCATGCAGCGACCCGCACCGGGGTATCGTGACCCACACTGGTGCCTCGGGACACATGATGGTGCACGGTGCCCCACACCGGTATATGGTGCCCCACGCCAGCACACAGTGCCCCACACCGGTGCACTACGCCTCACGCTGGTGCCCCATCCCCATCGCCGGTGCCCCCCGGCGCCGGGGGGACGTCGCCCCTCTGCAGTGGCCCCATCTCCTTACCCCACGGTGGGACTTCACCCCGTCCCCCGCCGCCGGCCGAGCCCTCGGGCAGCCCGTTCCCAGCCCGGCGGGGCCGGCGGCCGCTGGGAGGATGCTGGGGGTGGGAGAGGTCGTGCGAACGGGGCCGGGGCCGTGGGGCTGCGCACGCCGAGCCTATGGCCCCCCGCCAGCCCGGCCCCCGGCGGCCAGACCCGCTCCTGACCCCCGGCACCGCGTCCCATAGCGGCTCCTCTGCCCCACGGCTGCGCCCGCGTCGGCTGCTTCGCACCCCATGGCGTGGGGGGAGGTGTGGGGCCGGTGGGGTCTCATTGGGTGTGGGGGTGCGGGTCTGGGCACGGTCCTGTGGGTCTGGGCATGGTCTTGTGGGGCTGGATGTGGCCCTGTGGGGCTGAGCATGGTCCTATGAGGCTGGGCTGTCCTGTGGGGCTGGGCATGGGGTGGGGGTCTGAGCACGGTCATGTGGGGCTGGGTATGGTTCTATGGGGCTGGACATGGTCCTGTGGGTCTGTGTAAAGTCCCACAGGTGTCCAACCATGGTCCCATGGGGCCTGTCCCCAGCAGGACCCGCGATCCCCCCCCAACCCTCCAGCGCTGCCGGCTCTGCCCCCCCGGCCCTCTCCCCCCACTGATCCCCCCAAAACAGCCCGCGGGTTGCCATGGTGATATCTTAATCCAACACCACCCCCACCCCCGCCCCACCCCCATTGTCGCCCCCCAGGACAATTGCCATCCCCTCGTTAGTGCTGGGGAAGCGTCGGGAGGGAGGGGTTAATTAAGACAAACTATTAATTGCCGAGGTCTGGTTTTCAGCCGACGCGGCGAGGTGTGATGAGTTCTTGCCAGGGCTCAGCCTACTTCTGCCAGGGCTTGCCCCTGGTGCGGGGCTTTTAATTAATACTGGTTAATTATGTGATAAAATATCATAATAATACTATAGACTTGCCCAAAACCTCAGCGTCGGTGCCCAGGACGATCCCTTCCTGCGATCTTTTATTTTATTTTTAGGGTTTTGACAAAATTTGGCCACTTTCGCTGGCAGAGGAACGTCAGGCGTGAAGGGGAGGGAGGGGGGGAAGGAATTATTTCTTGACAGGGGAAAAATGCACATTCCCATTCAAATATTTAAAAATAAGGCGCTGGGAGCGGCCGCGAAAGCTTTTTATTTGTATTTGGGTTTAACGGCAGAGCAATAAAAGCCGGGGAAGGGAAGACGCGGTAACCATAGCCACGGCGGCAGCCCGTTTACGCTTAAAACATTTCAAAATTTAAAATTAAAAAAAAAAAAAAAAACAACAAAAAAAATGGGCCAGGTCTTCCCTTTTCGGTGCCGTTGCAGAGGGTCTCTGGGTGGTGCGGCGTGAAGACGCTTCGCTGTGACTGGGGGTCCCCCAGAAAGCCAGAAAAAAAAAAAAAACAGGAAAAAAAAGGGAGAAAAAGCCAGAAAAATTGCGAAGGGGCCCGTTTTCGGCAAAGACGGGCTCGGGGCCGGCAGGATCCGGCCAAAACGCCCCCCTGCCCACATTTCTCCCCCCCTACAATCTCCCCAAGCCCCACCAGTACCTCAGCAGCCTTCCCCCCTCTCCCTCCTCTTCCCTTCCCAGTAAATAAGTTTTTTTTTTTCTTTTTTTTCTTACATTTTTCCTTTTTTTCTCATCTTCCCCCCCCCCACCTTTTTTCTTGTCTGTTTTTCCCCTTTTTTCTTGTCTTTTCTTTTCTTTTTTTTTTTTTTTTTTTTCCCCCCTTATTATTTCCCTGCCGGAGGACGATTAAGGGATAAAAGCTCTCAGCTGCACTTAAAGGCAGATTAAAGGGGGAGGGAAAGTGTCAGCCCTGGCAGGTGAAAAACGTTGCCTTTTTTGGGGTGTTTTCAGGCAGATTCATCCCATTTGGGCTCCCTCGGTTCCTTGCTGTCTCCCGGAGTTTTTTGAGGTCTGGGGCGGGCGGGGGGAGGTGGCTCTGAGGGTGACAGGGACGGGGACGAAGGGTGGGGACTGGGGCGGTGGTGGGACGCTGGTGGGGCTGGTGTTCCTTGGGGTGATGGGGGACGGGGGCGGTAGGGACCTGGGGTGGAGGCTGGTGGCCCTGGGGGGACCAAGGATGGGGGTAGGACACCGTGGTGGGGCTGATGTTCTTTGGGATGATGGGGACAAGGGATGGAGGCTGGTGGGGACAAGGGATGGAGGCTGATGGCCCTGGGGACCGTGGAGACCTGAGATGGGGACCAGGAACGGGGTGGGGCTGGTGTCTTTGGGGGTGGTGGGGACCCGGGATGGCGAAGAACTGTGGGATGGAGAACTGTGTCCAGTTCTGGGCTCCCCAGTTCCAGAGGGACAGGGAACTGCTGGAGAGGGGACAGCAAAGGGCCACCAAGAGGATGAGGGGGACTGGAACATCTCTCTGATGAGGAAAAGCTGAGGGATTTGGGTCTTTTTAGTCTGGAAAAAAGAAGACAGAGGGGGGATCTTATCAACACTTATAAATACTTCAAGGGGGGGTGTCAGGAGGACGGGGCCAGGCTCTTCTCAGTGGTGCCCGGGGACAGGACAAGGGGTAACGGGCACAAACTTGACCGTGGGAAGTTCCATCTCAAGATGAGGAGGAACTTCTTTGCTGTGAGGGTGGCAGAGCCCTGGCCCAGGCTGCCCAGAGAGGTGGGGGAGTCTCCGTCTCTGGAGACATCCCAAACCCGCCTGGAGGCGTCCCTGTGCCACCTGCTCTGGGTGACCCTGCTCTGGCTGGGGGTTGGACTGGGTGATCTCCGGAGGTCCCTTCCGACCCCTGCCACTCTGCGATTCTGGGATAGGGACCAGGGATGGGGAGCTGATGGTGCTGGGGGTGTTAAGGACCTGGCATGGGATTAATGTCACCAAGAGTGACCAGGACCTGGGACCCTGTGATGGTGCTGAGAGAGATGGCCCCAAGGGTGATGAGGACCTGGGGAGGGGCTGGGACCCCATCATGGAGCTGGGGCTGATGTCCCCAGAGGTGACGGGGACCTGGGCTGGTGATGGAGACCAAGGATGGGGGGGCTGATGGGGACATGGAATGGGATCCCGCAGTGGGGATGGGGCCGGGGGGACCAGGTACAGGGGCCTGATGTCCCTGGGGGTGTTGGGGACCTGGTTTGGGGGTAGGACACCGCGGTGGGGCTGGGGTTGGTGTTCCTGGGGGCGATGGGGCTTGGGATAGGGAGCAGGGATGAGGGGCTGGTGTTCCTAGGGGTGCTGGGGACCTGGGACGGGATCCTGTGGTGGGGCTGGGGCTGATGTTCCTTCGGGTGATGGGGACCAGGCATGGGGGGGCTGATGTCCCTGAGGGTGACGGGGGTCTTGGGCTGGGGCTGCCGTCCCCAAAGGTGGCGGGGACGGGGGGGGGGGAGGGGGGGGGCGGGTAGGACCCTGTGGACTTATGCCCCCGAGGGCAAAGGGGCTTGGAACGGGGACCAAGGATGGGGGGCTGGTGTCCCCGGGGGACTGCGGTGGGACCCCATGGTGTTCCCGGGGCTGAGCGCCCTGAGCGTGTCAGGGGCCTGGGCCGGGATCCCGCGGTGGGGCTGCCGCCGGTGTCCCCGGGGGTGTGGGGCACCGCCATGGGGGACCCGGGGAGCGACAGGGGTGGGGGGCAGGGCCGGGGGGGCGGCCATGCCCGGGCTGGGCTGGGCTGGGCTGGGCTGGGCTGGGCCGGGCCGCCCCTGGGCCGGGGGCGGAGCGGGCGGCGCGGCGGGGCCTGCGGCGGGTGAGAGCGGGGCCGGGGTGGGGGGGGACCCGCAGGCCCCGTGGGGCGGTGGGGCCTGTTACCCCCCAGCCCGGGCCGTGTGGGGCCGGGACGGGTGTTACCGCCCTCACCTGCGGCGTGTGCGGGGCCCATGTGGGGCGTGCCCCCCCCCCCCGGGGCTCTACAGGGGCTGTGGGGTGGGATGTGCAACCTCCCCCCGGGCCCTATGGGGTGTGTGGGGCCCATGTGGGTGCTGCTGTCCCCCCCACCCCGAGCCCCTATGGGGCGGTGGGGCCTGTTACCCCCCCACCCCGGGCCGTGTGGGGCCTGGGGGGGGGGGAGGGTGTGTTATCCCCCTCACAAGGCCCTATGGGGTGTGTGGGGCCCATGTGGGGTGAGCTGCCCTCCCCCCCCCAGGCCCTATGGCGTGTGTGGGGTTTGTTACCCCCCCCCCCGGCCCCCAAAGCTCTACGGGACATTGTGGGGCCCACGGAGGGTGTCCCCTGCCAGCAGCCCCCCTCTGAGCAATCCAAGCCTTCCAAAATAAGCCTTTCTGCCCATTTCTGTCTTTTTTTTTTCTTCTCCCCCCCCCCCCCCCCCCTCCCCCCAGGACCCTTGAGCACCCAGCTCCTCTTCTCCCTGGTTTGGGGACGTTCCCCCCACCCCGACCCCACGCCGGGGTCCCCAGCGCCACCCCTTCAGAGGTAGGTGACCCCCTGGGGACAAGGACAGGCACCAAGGGGACGCTGCCACCCCCAGACAAGGAGGGGACGCCCCTGTCCCCCATGCCACGAGCACCCCCCGGTAACTGCGGCCGCAGCTTCGCCCTGGGGAGGGTTTCCCAACACGTCCTAAACCTCGCTGGGGCTTCCTTCCCTCCAGCCTTGCTTTTCTTTACCCCCATCCCCCCCACACCCCCGCAACATTTTTAAAAACAAATTCTTTTTGTTCTCCTCCCTCCTCTCTATTTTTTGGGGAATAAAAATTCCTTAAAATTCCTTAAAACCACCCCGTGATGACTAGACATGATTTAAAAGCCCCGAACACCTTGCGGGGGCGGGGGGGGTGTCTCTGGTAGAAGCAGCCCCTCTCCTGTGGGTGTCCCCGGGCTGGTGCGGGGGGGCTGGGGCCGGCCGGGGGTCAGGATCCCGGTGGTTGGGGGGTTTTGGGTGCAGATTGGCATCTCCGTGCCAGGGGGAGGAGGATGTGGGAGGGAAAAGTCAATTGTAGCAGCACTGGAGCTCGATTACGAAGAACAAATTCTTTCCCCCAGGGTTTTTGGCGCGTTGGTTGCTGGGTTGGTGTTTTATTTTATTTTTTTTTTCCCCTCTCTTTGCGCTGTAAACCATCCATTTCCCCACCAAGGAGCAGGTCCCTTCCCTGCAAAGTGGAGAGAGGGGTGCCCACCCCTCCTCCAGCACCCTGCGGCTCCCGTCCTGCGTCGCCCCGTTGCCGGCAGCTCTGGTTATGGGGATGGGGGTGCGGGGTCTCCCTGCCTCTTGCTGACCCCCTCTTGCCCATGTCCCCGCAGCTGAGCTCCAGGGGCTTGTCCCGGACACATCCCCAAGGGCTCATCCCTGCACCGAATGCCGTGCCCAAGCCCCCCTGGGGTGCTGATCCCACCAGACCCGCGTCACCACGCTCCTCCGGTGACCCAAACGTAGGTGACTCCTCGGCCAGGGAGGGGGGAACCATCTGGAGTCTCCCCTTGGCGGCAGCCCCTTCCATCCCAGGCAAATTTTCTTTATTTCTCCCCAGTAACGGGACTTCTCCCTGCAGCGCGAGTGTGTTTTGGGGAGCATTCACCGACATTTGGTGTCTCCGGGGCGAGCAGGGTTTGTGCCATCCCTCCCTCCCCCTGTCTGTCCTTCCTTCCTCAGATGAAAAACTGGGTCTGCGATTCGGGGCAGAAACTGGAAGTTTTCATCCCTTTTCTGGGCAAGTACCGTCCGTTCTTGGGGCGTTGCTGCCAGACCTGCACCCCAAAGAGCTGGGTAAGAGCGCGGGGTCCCTGGGTGCTGGCGAAGGGGACGAGCCCCATCCGAAGGGTCTCGTGTGCCTGGGAAGAGGGCTGGGGGCTGGAGCGAGGCAGGCGCAGCTGAAGCCTTCCCCCCTTGTTCAAAGGCTTTTTCCTTCCAGGATGGATTCTACCACAAGCATCTCTCCTCTCTCGGCTTCCGCGACGCCATCCGGGTGACGGAGGAGGACACACGGTGAGGACGGGACGAGCTCTGTGCCAGGGAACGCTGGGCAAACCACTTTTTTTTCCCCAGGTTTTTGTCCAAATCCCCATGGAAATCCCTTTCCCCTGCTGCGCAGGAGTGTGGGGACATCTCTCCATCAACCTTGCTCCCTAATTAGTCCAAAAAGAAATTACATTAATTAATGCTGGAAGCTGCATCTCCAAGTGCAGAGCATTAATAACAGCAGAGGGGTGAGGGCTTGGTCTGTTCCTTGGTTACTGTCACACTCGGGCTGGGAGGAGAAGTCAGAGTTGAGGATTTGGGGTTTCTTTTTTTAAGCAGGGCTTGATGCCGTTGGGAAGAGCTCGCCGGGGGGGGACTGGGGGGTGTTTTCGTTCTCTGCCCTGGCTTCCGCACAAGGACAAGCTCACGCACGCAGCCCTCGGAGCCCCCGGGGAGAGGCGAAGTGGCCTCGTCCCTGACCCCTCCTGCTCTTCCTCCTCCCCCTGGGCCCCAACACCGGACCTCAGCTGGTGTCCACCAGCCTTTCCCCCGGCCCAGGAGCTGTCGTGGAGCCCGGCAGCTGTTTCCTTGCCAAACGCCCGATGTATTTTTTTTTTGTTCCAGAGGTGCTGGACTCCGTCGGTTCCTCTCCCCTTTTCAGAGCCGTCCCTGGTGGCTTAGCAATTTTGCACTGTATTTTTCCAAATCGGGTCATTATACTCCATTCAGCTTGAAATATCCCAGCTCCAGCTTTCAAACTGTTTGAATAATTCATCTCCACTTGCAGCGACTCGGGAGTTGCGGAACGGGTAGAAAGAGCCCGGTGATGGGTGTCTGAGATCACGAGCGGAAAGACAAAGGGTCTGAAGCTCCCGTGTCCCTCTCCAGCCACCCGCAGCCCTTTCGCTGCGTCGCCACACACTCTGCGATACCTAAAACCTCGCTTGCGCCCCTTTTTGGTGCTGCCTAGCTCTGATTTGGGGGCAGATTTGGAAAATTCCCCAGTTTGGGACCTCTGCAGCATCCCCTGCGTGTCTCTAGTGATTGCAGGTTTCCTTGGGACAGCACTGCATGGACCAAGGTGGCCTGGAGCATCACTCTGCTGCTGCCTCCGTTTTCCCAGCTGTAAAATGGGGAGAAAAAAAATCTCAAATTCTGGCAAAGGCCCAGTCTGAGGGAGGCCGGGCGCCCTGGAAGAGCCTCTAACCACCGGGTTGTGGCTGTCTGTCTCCCTGCCCAGGTACCGGGGCTGGCTGGTCCGAAGGGTCTGTGGTTTCCTCGCTGTCTGGGACTGGAAAGTTCCTGCGGACACCCCCAGAGACCTCCCGGCCAGGATCTGCTGCAGCAGGAGGTAGGTGGGAGCAGCCGGAGGGGCTCTCCGGGGTCACCTTCACTCCAGGAAGGACCCGGGTCCAACAGCATCATTCCCCGATCCTGCGGGATCCCGTTCGGTTGCTGGAGCAAGGGATGCGCTCGTCTTGCGCCCGGCGGAAGTGAAATGTGCCAGCTCCGCCTCGCTGCTGCGCCCTTCCCAAAAACTCATCCCCAGGAAGGGGCTTTGCAGCTGCCCCCTCCCAGGCGCAGCACCCCCAAAAAGGGGCTGATGCCCCGGCTTGGTGGGGAACCGGCTCTCCTGTCTCCGGGCTCTGCCCCAAGACGCTGCCGAGGCTCTCCCGATCTTGTCCCGTCCCGGGTGACGTGGCCTTGTCAGGCAACTGTCACCTAACTTCTCGTCATCGCTAATTACGCAGCAGGAGGCTGGCAGCCAGTACACTGTAATTACTGTAATGCAGAATGCTTTTTAATCCCTCACTCTGCCTCGTGCTTCCCTCCTCCTCTCCATCCCCTTTTCCCAGGGTACGGGACGTTGCTACCGGCCGGTCCCGTGGCTCGAGAGGGGATGGCCCATCCCACCGGCGGTGGAAGGAGAAAATACTCAAGATCCTGGCTGAAATCCAGGCCCCGCTCTCCCTCCTCATGCTGAGGTCTGTGCTCCCTCCCCGGGGAGGGTTGTGGGTGCAGATCCCCCTTCACGAGCACCTCCCACCTCCTCCTGGAGGGATCCCGGTTCCTGGCTGGGGCATTCCCAGTCCCTCTCCTCCACTCCAGGTCTCTCCCACTCTTAATTTGTGTATTAAGCCCCTTCGGATGGGCTTTGAGCTGTGGTTTCTGTGCCTGGATCCCATGCGCCATCCTTTCGGGGAGATGCAGCTGGATCGTTTTGGGGATGCGTGGGGATCCTTTGAGGGATGCACGTGGATCCTTCGGGTGACACGCGTGCGGAGAGCCCAGGGCTGCACGGCAGGGCAGGGCCGTGGGGTCCCGCACAGCTCCCTGGGGATATTTCCCCCAGTTCCTTCCAGGGAGCTGGAATCTGACACTGGAGTGGAGAAGGGAGAGAAGGGGGGGGAAAAACCAACCAACCAACCAAACAAAAAACCAAACCATTGGGAGGATGGAAATCAAAGCAAAGCAAAAGGGAACTTTTCCTTTCTCTCTCCTCTTTTCTTTTTTCCTGCTGTCATTGAGAAATTGGCAATTAAAGGTTGCATTGTAGCCTAATTGCTTGTCTGATTGAGCTGTAATAAAAGAACCCTCTGAGCAGTCTGAAGTATTTAAAGGGAAGAAATTATCCAGGGGATAAAAGCGTTCGGATCCTTCTCGTAAACAGCGTGCGGGAGGACGGGGAGATGGAGGGGTAATTGACTTCAGCTTTTGTTGCCAGGGGGAGAAGGGGGTGGTCTTGTCGCATCCAGCCTTTAATGTTTTAACTTAATTTATTATAAAGCTGTTTATTTGCTTTACGGGAGCTGAGAAGTGACATTTCGAGTCGAGCTGTCTCATGCAACCCACGTTTCTGCCTGGGTGGGGGAAACTGAGGCAGAGCAGGTGGCCTGGATGAGGTCTGGGGGGGGTCTGGGGGTAGCCCCGGCCCCTGCGGAATTGCTCCCTTGCTCATTTTCCTGCAGGCTGTGCAACTGGGCTCTGCTCAAGCTCCTGAACCGCCTCTTCCTTGGCGTGCAGCTCCACCGAGGGCAGCTGGAGATGGTGCTGAGGGCCGCCAGGACGGTAGGGAGTCCAGCCAGCCGCTCTCGCCCCGCGCCTCGCTGCCGGCACGCCGGGTGCTGAGCCCTGGCCGCCTTCCTTGCAGTCCAACGTGCCGCTGGTTTTCCTCTCCACCCACAAATCCCAGCTGGATGGGCTGCTCCTGTCCTTCCTCCTCTTCTCCCAGGGGCTGGGGGCGCCCAGGGTGACGGTGGGCAGCCAAGCCTGCAGCCCTCGCCTCCGGTAAGGCATGGGGACACCAGTGTGGGGCACTCGCAAAGCCCCGCAGCTACGGGGGGGAGCTGGGGGGACCCGGCCCCATGCAAGCTGGGTGCCCCTGGTGGCTTCTTTCCCCCGCAGAGCCTTGCTCACCCGCCTGGGAGCGATTTTCCTGCCTTCAAGGATGGAGCAGGCGCCGAGTGACCAGGAGGAAGGGCTCCTGGGGGCTGTCCTGGCCACGGTACGTCCTGCCCGAGGTGTTGGGAGGGATGAAACGTCCCCCCCCGCCCAAGCTCCAAAAGCACCTGGTAAAGGTGTTTAGGGGTGTCTCAACTGCAGGCTGGCTGAGGTGTGCGGCTGTGCGATGGGTGCTGGCAGCTCCCGTGCATCTCTGGGGTGCTGACGGTGCCCCCCAGCCTCACCCCGTCTCCCCCCCAGTACGTGGAGGAGGTGCTGAGGAGCCGCCAGCCTCTGCTCATCTTTCTGGAGGAGCCCCCGATTGCCCTGCGCCTCTCTGCCCCTGCCCAGCAGTGGCTGGCCATGGTGTACCGAGCCGTGCGGGATGGCGCCGTCCCCGACGTCCTCCTGGTCCCTGTGGGCATCGCCTACGACGTGATCCCTGGCGGTTCGCAGCAGGAGGGAGCGGTGAGAGGTTTTGCCCACCCGAATCGCTGGGTGCGTCCCCGGGGAGCGGCCCTCGCCTCTGTCATCCCACTAACGCTCTGGTCCCCTCTCCTCCCAGCGCGGCGTGCAACCCCTCGGCCTCGGCGCTTGCCTCTGGGCAACGTGTGGGGCCCTGCGCCGGAACCGCGGCTGCGCCCGGGTGGACTTCGCCCAGCCCTTCTCCTTGCAGGTACGGCAGCAGGGCTGGCAGCCGGGGATCCTGGCCGGCCCCGGAGGGTTTATTGCCGCAACGATTGGTGTGCAAACCCCTGCGGGGTGGATGGAGGGATTCGGGGTGGATCTGGTGTTGTCCAGGGGATCCAGTGAAGGTTTATTGCCATGATGGTGGCTGTGCAGCCCCCTGCGGGGTGGATGGATGGGCTTGGGCTGGATACGGTGTTCTCCGGGGGATCTGGTGTTGTCCAAGGGCATCCGGTGAGCCCAGCACCGGGGACGCTGGGGGGGCAACAGGGCAGTGCTCGTGGGCCCTGGGGACCCAAGGGATGAAGTCAGCTCATTGGGGCCGAGGGCCGTGAGCACCAACAGGCTGGATTTGGCCTCCTTCCCAGGAGTTTGCGGCCAAAAACCTCGTTGGACAGAGCTGCAGGGGGAAGTGGCTGGAGGAACTGCTGCTGCCCACCATCCTCGGCACGTGGTAAGCAGGCACCAGGCATCGGGGCAGCATCTCACCCCCCACACCTGCGCCCGGCCCCGCTTTCTCACCCCTCTCGCTCCATTTTCTCCAGCCCCAGCCAGCTGGATGCCAAGGTGACAGAGGTTTGGAGTCCCGGCCCCGCGACGGCCACCGGTTTAGGGGTAGAAGAGGAAATATTGGTGACCAAGCTGGGCCTGCACTCCCTGAGCGGTGAGGGGGTCCCATTGGGCTTGGGGTGGGGGGGGGCTCATAGCCCAATGGCTAACAAGCGCCTCTCCCCCACCTCGCAGATGGCGTTGCCTGCTCTGCTGTCATGGCCGTGGGGATCACGGCCGCGCTGCTGTTGCACAAGCACAGAGAGGTGAGACGAGGAGGTGTCCGGGTTTCTCTTCCTTTGGAGCAAGATTTCTAGAGCCGCTCAAGGGACCAGCTCATCCTCCTCTTCCTCCAGGGCGTTTTCCTCTCCCGGCTGATGCGGGACTTTGCCTGGCTGCTGGAGGAGATCCTGCTGCGCCAGCGCGACGTGGGCTTCTCGGGGCAGCTGCGTGCCCTGGTGCAGCACAGCCTCACCCTGCTCCGAGCCCGGCTCACCCTCTACCACCTCGCCCCCATCGGTGATGTCCTGGTGGTCCCCGAGGCCTCAGCAGTGGCCCTGAGGGAGCTGGGCCGCCACAGCGCTGCCATCCTGCCCGTCTTAGCCAGCGAGGCAGTGGGAGGTGAGGAGTGAGGCGTGGAGGGGGGGGGGGTGGATCGGTGACAGCAGGGATCGGTGACACGGGGGGGAATTGGTGACGCCACTTTCCTGGCAGCCTGCGCCATCCATGCCTTGCTGATGGAGATGCTGCCCTTCCTGGGGGTGACCGTCGGGCCCTCCAGCATCGTGTTCAGCCAGGACGAGCTGCACCGCAAGACCCTGGAGCTGCTCCTGCTGCTGCCCCTAAATCTCCTGGGGCTCCAGGTAGGGGCTGGCGGCGCAGGGTGGCACTGCCATCGCGTGGAAGTGGCCTGTCACCACTGCCTGCCTGGCAGGGGAGAGTCCAGCCCCTTTCCTCCTCTCCCCCAGCCCTGCCAGCCCCTGGACTGCCTGAGCCAGGACATCGTGGACAAGCTGCTCCTCTGCGGGCTGCTGGAGGCTGAAGAGGTGGGTGCCCCCCCAGGTCCCCCTTCCCACCCTGGGGACAGGCAGCCCAGCCCTCGCTGCACCCTCCCTTCCTGGCCAGGAAGGGGATGTGGGACCAGCGTCCCTGTGGGGGGGGACGGGACGCCGGTGGGGTGGCGTCAAAGGTGAGGTGGCACCCGGCTTGTCCCCGCAGCCGGAGAGCGAGCGCTGGGTCTGCGACTTGGCCCCGTGGCCCTTCCGCAGTCGGCGGCCCTGGGCAGGGATGGACTTCACCGACAGCGACAGTGACAGCCAGGACGAGGTCCCTAAGCGCTGCTTCAAGGTACCGGGGGCGTCCCCCCCACTGCCGCTCTGGCAGGGTGAGGTCAACTTCCCCAATCTCGGGCTTCCCCCCTCCAGCTCAGCGAGCCCCAGGGCTCTCCTGGCCTCCTCCTCTTCCTCTGCCGGCTCCTGCGCCCCGTGCTGAGGACCTACGCCAGAGCCGTGGCTTTCCTGGACAGACCCAGCTGGCCCCAGCCCGGTAGGACCCCCCCACAGGGTGGGCAACCGTTTCTCCACCCACACTAGCCCCTCCCTTGGTTTGGCTTTTGGGGAAACTGAGGCACAGCCAAAGCTCCCTTGCGGTTCTGGCTCTGCACCGGGACTGGAGAGGGGCTGTGCCCTGCCGGGAGCTGGGGTCTGACCCCCCCTCTCTGTCCCCCACCCCAGAGCCAGACTACGTTGAGGCGCTGCTGCAGTTCCTGAGCGAGGAGGATGCTTTCGGTGAGTCAGGCTGGGGGAAAAAGGGGGTGTCCCTCCTGCTTTGGGGTCAGCACCCCCTACAGCCAGGCCGGGGGTGCCTGGGGGGTGGGATGCCGGTGACCCTTGGGGATTTCTCTCCCTCCAGAGCACCCAGACAGGAGCCTGGCCCTCAGCTCCCTCCAGACCTTCAAGGAGATGGGGGTAAGCGTGACTGGACTCTACCACCCCGCCTCAGCCCTCGAACCGGCCCCCAGGTGCTGCCCCTCTCCCTCCCCAGGTGCTGGAGGAGGTGTGGACCCCCGCCGGCCCCCTGCTCCGCCTCGCCCAGCCCTTCCAGTCCAGCGCCAGCCGGGGCAAGCTGGAGGCCTTCATCCAGCAGTTCACCTGGCCGTAGCTGCCGGTGCCGTGCCGGTAAAGCTGGGAGACACTGATAAAGCTGGGAGCAGGTACCGACCCGCCTCGTGCATTTATTGACTGGGGGAGGCGGGGGGGGGGGGCGGTGTTAAGGCAGTTGCATCGGGGTGAGATTTGGCGTCTCCGTCTTCACACCACCTTGTTGCAGATGGTGCCCAGCTCCTCGATCTCACACTGCACCTCGTCGCCTCTCTGCAAGGGGCAGGGACACACTGGCCTGCCTTGCCCTTTTATGTCCCCTTGCCCTTTTATGTCCCCGCGCTGCCACCTCCGCCTTATTTTGAGTGCCCCCGCTTTTCCCTCACCTTAAGAAACACCGGGGGTTTCCGAAAGACCCCAACTCCAGGAGGAGTTCCTGTCAGCAAGATGTCCCCGGGGACCAGCGTGACAAACCTGGGGGGGGAGGGCAGGGGTCAGGGGCGGCTCCCCCGGTCCCCTGGGGAGCGGTGTCACCCTCACTGTGTGTGTCCCCCCCGGCTCCCGGCCCCTACCGGGAGACCCAGGCGATGAGCGTGGGCAGCTTGAAGACGAGCTGGCTGGTGTTGCTGTCCTGCATCAGCTGCCCGTTGACACTGCAGCGGATTCTCAGGTTGTGGACATCTGATGGGGACAGAGGGGACATGTCACGCTATTGGGGGGACATGGGGACAGTGCCGTGGGACCCCCGCCACCCTGAACACCCCCGTTGCGACAAACATGGGTGCTTTTGGGCAAACGTGGTGCCTGCTGCCTCCTGTGTTAGCCAGGAAATAGCCCCTGTCCCGTCCCCATCCTGTCCCTGTCCCGTCCTCACCTGCCACCGCCTCCTTGGTGACTAGAGCCGGCCCCAGGGGACAGAAGGTGTCAAAGGTTTTTCCTAGCAGCCACTGCCTCCCGTTTCTCCTCATCTGCCAGTCCCGCGCGCTGACGTCGTTGGCCACTGTGAAGCCCACGACGTGGTCCATCGCCGACGACTCCTGGGGGGGTGACAAGGGGAACCTGCTTAACCGGGCAGGGGACAGGTGCAGAGGAGGGGTACGGCAGGGGGGTTACCTCGATGTGCCGCCCCTCCTTCCCAATGACGGCAGCCAGCTCCACCTCCCAGTCCACCTCCTGCGGGGGGTAAAAGGGGGGTGCTGGAATGGGGCCGCACCCTCCACAGTGGGCTGGGGACAGAGCGGGGGTGGCAGTGATTCTCACGCTGCTGTCCTGGGGGTGCACGATGTCATCGAAGGGGCCGATGATGGCGCTGGGGAACTTGCTGAAAATGATGGGCTCCTTGGGGACGCTGACGCCCTGCTCCTGGCAGTGGTCGCGGTAGTTGAGCCCCACGGCGATCACCTTCTGCGGGTCCCCCACGGGCGCCAGCAGCCGCACCGTCCCCCGCGGCACCCGGTGACGCCCCGACTCCAGCGCCCTGATGGGTCACGGGGATCGGTGGCGGGGCCGGCGGTGGTGATGGTGCCGCCGGTGCCGCCAGCGCGGTGTCACCCACCTCTGTGCGGCCGCCAGCGCCGTGGGGCCCATCTCCAGGAGGGCGCGCGTGGAGCGGGGCAGCCCCGGCTCGGCCGCGCTCAGGTCCAGCAGGGCCCCCCCGGGACCCTCCTCCAGCCCCAGCCGGGGCTCAGCCCCCCCGGGGCCCCGGAACCGCACCAGCCGCAGGGCCCCCGCTGGCCGCATCCCCCCTGTGGAACACAGGTCCTTGGGATCCGGCACCCAGGGGATCGCAGCACCCCCCCGGGGCACTGGAGCCCCCCAGCGGGTGGATCCCTGGGGGCGAGGAGGGAGGGGAAGGGGCAGATCCTGGTGCAGGAGGGATCCTGGAGGGAGGGGAGATCCCAGTGTGGGGCGGGGACAGGGGGCAGTGGATCCCTCGACGGGGGCAGATCCCTAGTGCGGCAGCAAATCCCACCCCCCCCCCCCCCCGGCAGGGAATGGATCCTGGCATGGGACGGATCAAGAGAGAGGGGGATCACCCCAGCACACCGGGGTGGGGGGAGCAGATCGCTGGATCCCATGCAGCCCCAACCCGAGGATTCCTCCCACCCCCCCGATCCCCCCACCTGCACAGGGGGATCGCTGGAGGATTCCCTGCCGTGGTCCTGCACGGCCCCAGCCCTGGGGGTTTCCCCCCCCAGTCCCACACTCCTGTCCCTGGGATCCCCCTCGCCCTGATCCCGCTCAGCCCGATCCCAGGGGACCGCCCCCCCCCCCCCCCCGCACTCACAACCCCAGGCCCAGGGAATCCTCCCCCCGCCCCGATCCCACACAGCCCCGATCCCAGGGATTCCCCCTCCCCCCCGTTCCCAGGGGATCCTCCCGATCGCAGGGATCCCCCTCCCCCACCCCCCGATCCCGCTCAGTCCCGGTCCCGGGGATCCCCCCACATACAAGGGGATCCCCCGATCCGCCCCCCGGTCCCGGGGATCCCCCGACCGCGCGGTGCCCGGTCCCGGGGGAGTCGGAGGATCCCGGTACCACCTACGTCACTCCCCTCTCGGCACGCGCCGACCCCGCGCCGCCCGCGTGAAGGTCCCGGGCCGCGGCCCCGCCCCGCCCCCGGGGCCGGCCAATGTGAGCGCGGAGGGGGCGGGACCGCGCCGGCGGCGCAGCCAATGAGAGCCGGCAGCGCTCGGCCGCCCCTCCCCCCCGCTGGAGGGGCGGGGCAGCGGCGTTGCTAGGAGACGGGGCGCGGCCGCCATGACAGCGCCCGGCCGCCATGACAGCGCCGCCATGACGGCGCCGAGGCCGGGGCCGGCCAGGCCTCGCGGCGGGAGCGAGCCGGGCCCAGGCGGGTGTTTCTAACCTTTATTTCATGGAAACACGCAGTGAGTGAGCGAGCGACAGGCGGCTGCGGAGGGGGGGCCGGGCCGGGGGGCCAGGGCGGGGGCCTGGCTGAGGTGCAGCCTGGCCTCGCCGGCCTATTCGTGAGGAGAAAAAAAAGCAGAAATAGCCCAAATAACCCTCCCGCAGAGCGAAACCACCTCTGCTGCCACCGCCTCAGGGCTCGGGACTCACCACCACCTCTCTGGCCCCCCTGGGCTGTGCACAGCCATTGCTTCCCCCTTGGCTCCCCGGCTGGCACATTTAATCCCTAAATCATTGCCATTTGTTTTATTTAGAAAATTAGCCCTCTCTCCTGGTACCGCCAGAAGGTGGGGAGCGGCCTAAGTCCCCTTAAGCGCTGCATTGGGTGGCGGGGAGGAGGTTCATGTGCTTTCAGTTGGCCATTGGGAGCTGCCATTTCGCGGCTGCGATGGAGACCCCCTCCTCGGCTGGGTGCTCCTGTGGGGGCTCCTGTGCCGCACAGGGCAGGGGTAGCCCCGCTGCGGGGTGGGGTGGGGGTGTTCCCCCCAAAATGGGTCTGGCTGGCAGGGCAGGCATTGCCAGGCGCCATGCCGGGGGTGGCTTGGGCGGACGAGCCGGTAAAGTCACCCCGTGTCTCTTCCTCTCTTGTAACTGGAGTGTCGGGGGTCAGGTGGATTATTTTCTTCTTTCTTTTAACCTCTCATTTTGTTTGAGATAGTAGAAAAAAAAGTCCCCCTCGGGCGCTGGCGGGGCCAAGCGTGTGGTCCCGGGTTCTAGATCACATTCTCAAAGATCTGCATGGAGCTCATGATGTCCTCGTCCTGGATGGGGCAGGAGGGAGAGGTCAGACCCCCCATCCCCCTCGCCCCCTCCCTCCTGTCCTCACCAGAGCTGTTGTCCCCCGGCCCCCTCAGGACATCACTTTGGGACAGGATGAGGAACTTGGGTTCAGAGGCCTGGCAGTGAGGAGGAGGAGGATGGCATCGATGCCGAAGGCCCCTGCAGTGCTGCTCACCTTCTGGCATGTCTCCAGGAACTCCTCGAAGGTCACCACACCGTCACCGTTCCTGTCCATCTTCTGCAAAGGAACAGCAGGGGCTCAGCGGGGACGGCCCCCGCGGCGGTGGCAGCCCCGGCCTGTGACACCCCGGGAGGGTTGGTGGCTGGCAGGGGGGGACGAGGCAGGACGGTGTCACCTGGAAGAAGAGCTCCACATGCTCGGCAGGCGCGCTGTCCTGCAGGGCGGGGTGGGTGCAGCGCCCCATCATGTCGTAGATGGACTTCATGATCTCCAGCATTTCCTAGGAGGGGACAGAGGGGGGACTGGGTGACAAGAACCCTCCGAAGGAGGGCACCTTTGTCCCCCAGCACCTGTTTCCCCCATTCCTGTCACTCTGTGGGTGTCCCCTGCCATGCTCCTGGCCCCCCCAGGCCTCGTCCCCCCCTCCACATGTCACCTCCTTGGTGATGTAGCCATCTTTATTAATGTCGTAGAGGTTGAAAGCCCACTTCAGCTTCTGGTGCACTGTCCCCCGCAGCAAGATGGAGAGGCCAATGACAAAATCCTGCCGGAGAACCACGGCCGTGAGTGGGGACATCCTACGGGCACCGCCGGCACCCCCAGGGGTGGACCCATGTCCCCCCAGCTCAGCTGTTCGCCCCCCTCCACTGGTGCCGTGGCGCTGCCATCGATCATGGGACGCCCCGGGGGATTTTGTTCCTATTGATCCCGTTTCTATTCTGGCTCGCAGCTATTTTTAATCACCAGGGTAAAACTGGCGCCGGCCCCCCCTGCCGCAGTGCCCGGAACAATCCCAGCACAGGCTCCCGCCGGCGAGGAGACCCAAAATTTTGGCTGTTGCCGCTGCGCCAAACTTTTATCCCCCATGGCATGCAGGCGAGGAGGAGGATGTGATGAATCACACCGCTGGGCACGCGTACAGCCACGCGGACAGCCGGAGCAGCGCGGCGCTGGCACGGCTTTGCTGGGAGGGAGAAGCCGGGTGCGGGAGCAGCGCCGGGAGCCTCACCTGGAAGCAGAGAGCCCCGTTGCGGTCGGCGTCGAAGGCATCGAACAAGAAGTGCGCGTAGGTGCTGGCATCTGCGAGGGGAGGAAGGCGGGAGCCGGTGAAGCCCACATGCCAGGATTGGTATTTTGGCATTTTCTCCGGATACCGGCACCCTCCACTGCCGGCCTCGGGGGTTCCCGACTCACCGCCTTGGGGGAAGAACTGCGAGTAGATGAGCTTGAAGGTCTCCTCATCCACCAGGCCGCTGGGACACTCCTGGGAGGGGAACGGGCACCCGGTGAACCCCGGATCTGCCGAAACCCACCCCCCCTGTAACCACGGTGGGGTGAGGGTGTCCCCCTCCCGACACTCACGCTCTTGAAGCCGCGGTAGAGGGACTGCAGCTCCTTCTTGGTGAACTTTGTCCGTGTCAGCAGCCGCTCCAGCCCCTCAGGTTGGTGCCGGACAGCCGAGAGCTCCAGCTCGGCATCACCGCCGTCTGCCGGGAGACGCCGGCACAGACCCCCCCCGTGGGTCCCGCAGCCTTTCCCGTATCATCCCGGGTTCTTCCAACCCAGATCCCACCCTGCTTAAAACCAGACTCCCCTCCCTGACCCACTGGTGGATCCCAAATCCCCTCGTGCCAGGAGGAAAAGCTGCACGTTCCGCATCCCAAGGGAGAAGCCGTCCCATCCCGGGGGGTTTTTCCCTGCGTCCGCCTCCGGCAGCGTCTCACCCCGGCCCCGCGTAATGCTGCCTCTGCTCGCGCCCTGCTGGGCGGAAGGTAATTAATAAATGATGGCTCATTAATAATTCCAGCTTGGGAAGCCCCCACGGAGCCGTTCTGCGCTGAGATGGGGATATCAGGAACTTGGGGCTGGGAGAGGGTCCGTCATGCGCATCGGTAGGGACGCCCCGAAAACCCCGGGGTCCCCCGGTGAACCCCAAGCTGGGGGAGTCGGGACTGGGGTCCCCGGTGTCCCATCTCAGGGGTGTTTGGGGGGGAATTAGGGGTCCCTGGTGTCCCGTCTTGGGGGGGTTCAAGGACTCAGTGGGTGTCGGAGGTCCCCGGTGTCCCACCTTGGGGGTCTTTGGGGGACTGGGGGGGGGATTGGGAGTCCCCAGTGTCCCATCTCAGGGGGGAATTGGGGGTCAGGGGCGATTGGAAGGCCCTAGCGTCGCATCTGAGGGGAGTTTGGGGTGTCGGCGGGGGATTGGGGGTCCCCAGTGTCCCATCTGCGGGGGGGTTGGGGTTGATGCAGGACTCGTGGGCACCCAGTGTCCCCTCTCCAGGGGGTTTTGGGGGTCAGTGTGGGCTCGGAGGCCCCCAGCATCCCCCTCAGGGTGGGTTTGGGGTCAGTGGGGGTTGGAGGGGGTCCCCCGATCCCACCTTGGGGGGGTTTTGGGGTCAGTGTGGGTCGGGAGGGTTTCGCAATCCCACCTCAGGGGGGTTTTGGGGTCGGCGTGGGTTGGGGGGTCCCCAGCATCCCCTCGGGGGGGTTTGGGGAGGCCGGGGCCGGCCCAGCCCCCCGGGGAAGGTCAGAGCAAGGCTGGGCCATGACGCGGCAATGCTGGACACCCCGTGGTGGGGCGGGGGGGCTGCAAATAAATGAGATTAATTAATTAAAATTAATTAAGGGGGGGGACAGGGAGGGGGGTTACCTTCTGCGGAGATGGGCTCCAGGATGCCGAACTGTTTGAGGACGGCGATGAAGAGGAGGATGACGACGGCCACAGCGCAGAGCTCCATGCCCTGGATGCCCATGGCCGGCGGGGGGGTGGGGGGGGGGGTCCCTGCGCCCCCCACCCCAAAGCGGGGTGCCAGGGTGGGGGCGAGGAGCCGGTGGCCGCTGGGTGCCCGCCGCGAGCTGGGCGCTGCCGTGGGGCCGTCCCTCCGTCCGTGCCTCCGTCCCTCCGTCCGTCCGTCCTGCCCTCCTCCCTTGGCACGCACCCACGGCCCCCCCCCGCCACCCCCACCATTCCTATTTTTTTTTTTTTTTTCCCCATATTTTATCCCTTTTTTTTTCCCCCCTCTTTTTTACTCCCCCTTCCTGCACAGGGGGCCCCACCCAGCACTCATGGGTGCCCCCTTCACCCCACTGGGTGAAAAACCGGCGCAGGCCTTAAAATTGGGTGAAATAAAGGTGGGTTTTGGGCCGGCTCCCCCCCCCCCCGCCAAGGAAGAGGCAGGCAGTAATGCTCCCCCCGCCGCCCCCTCTGGGGGGGTTAATGGGAGTTAATTAGCGGGAGGTGGCTAACGAGCGGCGTGGGATGGAGGGCATGAGTAAGCAAGGGAGCGCAGGGCTCCCCGGGGACACTGAGGCAGGGGGGGCGGGGGGGCTGTCCCCAGCCCCCCCGGTCCCCACGGCCATCTGTCCCCGTGTCCCCAGTGTCCTGGAGTGGCCTTGTCCCCAAGGCCCCGGGGACACCCCTCCCCATCCCCCGAGGGTGTCGTGTCCGCGTGGTCCTGGGGACACCTGTCACCAGCATCCCGGGGGTGTCCCGTCCCCCTGGGACATCGTCCTGGCCCCCCGGCTGTCCCTGTCCCCAGGGACACCATCCCGGGCCCCCCGGGCTGCCCCCGGCCCCGGCCCCGGCCCCACGGCCAGTCCCGCTCCCGGGGGCGGGGCTTATGCCCCGAAGGCGGGGCCTGTCGCCAAGGGCGGGGCCTGTCGCCAAGGGCGGGGCCTGTCGCCAAGGGCTGTGCGCGCCCACGGCCCCGGGGGCGTGGCTCAGCCGCACGCTCCGCCCCTCCACTTCCGCTTCCGCCGCCGTCCCCGGAAGCGCCGCCTGCCGCTGCCGCTGCCGCCGCCATGGCCTCAAGGTTACTGCGGGTGAGCGCGGCCCTGCGGCTGCTGCCCGCCGCCGCCGCCCGCGCCGCGCCCGCCCGCTGCCTCGCCGTCCCTGGTGAGCCTGGGGGGACGGGGGGGAGCGGGGAGGGCGGCCGGAGGGAGAGGGGGAAATGGGCGGGCGGGGGGGGGACCGAGGCGGCGGCGGCGGCGGCGGCGGCTTCCCGGTGTGACGGCGGTGCCCCGCAGGCGGCCTGGCCAGCGATGAGGAGCAGGCGACGGGGCTGGAGCGGAAGGTGATGGAGGCCATGAACAAGGGCCTGGTGAGTGCGGGGGGGCGGCCGGGGAGGGGGCGGGGCCTGGGCGGCGGCGGGGGGGGGGGCGGGATGGGGGATGTTCTGGGGTGGGGGTGGGTGACAGGGACAGGGGGTCCCTTGGGGGGTCGGGCAGGGGCTGGTGGGGGGGGGCCGAGGCTGCCCCTCCCCCCGCTCACCCCCCCACCCCCCCTGCAACCCCCCTCCCCCAGGACCCCTACAGCATGTTCCGGCCCAAGCGCTACGCGGGGACCAAGGAGGACCCCAACCTCGTCCCCTCCATCACCAACAAGCGCATCGTGGGCTGCGTCTGTAAGTGGCATAGGCCCCCCCCCCCCGCCCCGTGTCCATGTGTCCGTGTCCCTGTCTGTGTGTTCGCCCCCCCGTGTCCCTCCCTCCGCCCCCCCGTCCGTGTCCCATCCACCCCTCTGTGTGTGTTTCCATGTTGTCCCCTTCCCTCTGTCTGTCCATCCCTAGCCCCATCTGTCCATCTGTTGGGCTCCCCCCCCTCCCCCCCATGTCCGTGTGTGTCCCCTCCCGCCTCCTTCCCTCCGTCCCACCCTCCTCTTCCTCCCCCAGGCGAAGAGGACAACAGCTGCGTCGTCTGGTTCTGGCTGCACCAGGGGGAGGCCCAGCGCTGCCCCTCCTGCGGCGCCCACTACAAGCTCATCCCTCACGAGCTGCCCCACTGAGGGACTCCCCGGACCCCCCAGCACCCACGGATGGGCCCATGGGTCACACCGACCCCCCCAGCACCCACTGGGCATCGTCTGGGCCGAGCTGAGCTGCCCCCACTGTGTGTGTCCCCCATAAAGAGTTTGTGTGTGAGACCCTGACTCTGTCTGCACTGGGGGGGGGGGGGGGGGAGGGGAGCACCTGTGGGTGCCGGGGCGGGTGGGGGGGGACACCCGCGGGGGTGAATTCGTAGCTGTTGCTGCCCTCGGGAGCAGGGAGGGGACACGGAGCAGGGCTGGGCCGTGTCCCCGGGAGGTGTTCGTGACCTTGGAGCGGTTTTTGGGGTGGAGGGGCCCCACCATCCCTAGGCCCTGGGGTGCGGCTGTTGGAGGTCTTGCTGTCCCCTTGGCTGGGGGGCTCCGGAAGCAAGACCTGCTTGGGGACACCCCCCACATCCCCAAAAGAAGCCCACAGGGAGGGTCACGGCCCCCCTGGGTCCCCCTCCCCCCCCCAATTCCACACGAGGTGTCCCTCCCAGTGGAGGTTGTGGCTGTACCCGGGGGGGGGGGGGCCTCAAGTGGACACTGTCTTCCAGGGTGGCCCCACCAGGTGGCCATGGTGGTGTCCCACCATGGAGTCAGAGGCCCCCTGAGGTCCCAGTAGCCCGTGTCTACTGTCCCCTCCTCGCCTGCCACGGCTCTGTCACCCCCATCCCCTGGGGACGGTCTCCAGCACCTTCCGGGGTGGGCTGAGGCTGAGCGGGTGCCCTGAGGTGGCTCCTGTCCCTCCCGAGCAGATATTGGGCCTCAAAATGGGTCCCCCTGGCTACAGAAAGTGCCGGCTCCATGGCCTGTTGCTGACCCGTGCTCCCTCCTTCCTGCCCCTGACGGGGACAGTCACCTCAGCCCCGCCACCCGCAGCTCTGTGGGGCCTTTCGTTGCTCTCCGGGTGGCCCCGGCAGCGTCGCTGGTGGCCGCGCGTGGTGGACAAATCTCCAGAGGTGGCGGGGGGTCCCCGGGGAACTGGCTCCACTGGGGCAGGACCCCTCCTCCCGCTGCCGGGCGGCCCTCGGGGGGCAGCTGGGGGACGGCGGGAGCTCTCGGGGCTGCCTGGTCCTGGGGGGGGGGCCCCCAGGAGGTGCTGGAGGCCCCCGAGGGGTCCCCGGAGGCCGCCGGGTCCCCGCTGCGTCCCCCTCGCCCGCTGCTGACGCGCGGGTGACGCCGGGCGGGCTGGCGATGACGTCGTATGTCCGGGGGGGGGTGGGCTCTGGCCCCCGAGGGTCACCGGGGAGGGCCCGGTGGCTGCCGCATCCCTGGTGCGGTCCCTCCCTCTGCTGACGTTGTCGATGACGCCAAGCTGGCCGGCCATGACGTCATACACCCTCCCACCCCCAGTCCGGAGGGGGCGGGGCTCTCGATATTACCACCCTCCCTCCCCCCTCCCCCCCGAGCGCGCGGCCAATGGGAGCCGCCGGCGGCCGTGACTGACAGCGCGGGGGGCGGGGCTCCGGCGGGGGGCGGGGCGTCGGCAGAGGGCGCGCGGGGACGCGGCGGGCGGGGCGGGCGGGCGGTGAGTGCGGCGGTGACGTCACCCCTCTGTCGCAGAGGGGCGGCGCGGGCGCGCGGGGCGCGCGCCGGAAGCGGGGCGGCGCGGGGCGGCGCGGGCGGACAAGATGGCGGACGGGGACAGCGGCAGCGAGCGCGGCGGCAGCGGCAGCGGCAGCGGCGGGTTCGCGACCGGCCGTGGCGGAGGCGGCGGCGGCGGCGGCGGGGCCGGGTCCGGCGGGGGGTCCGGCGGCGGCGGGGCCGGGCCCGAGCAGGAGACGCAGGAGCTGGCCTCGAAGCGGCTGGACATCCAGAACAAGCGCTTCTACCTGGACGTGAAGCAGAACGCCAAGGGCCGGTTCCTCAAGATCGCCGAGGTGGGGGCGGGCGGGTCCAAGAGCCGCCTCACGCTCTCCATGGCGGTGGCCGCCGAGTTCCGCGACTACCTGGGCGACTTCATCGAGCACTACGCCCAGCTGGGCCCCTCCAGCCCCGAGCAGCTGGCCCAGGCCGCCGGGCCGCCGGGCGAGGACGGCGCCGGCCCCGGCCCCCGCCGCGCCCTCAAGAGCGAGTTCCTGGTGCGGGAGAACCGCAAGTACTACCTGGACCTGAAGGAGAACCAGCGCGGGCGCTTCCTCCGCATCCGCCAGACCGTCAACCGCGGCCCCGGGGGGCCGGGGGGCTTTGCCGGGGGCCCCCCCGGGCTGCAGAGCGGCCAGACCATCGCCCTGCCGGCCCAGGGGCTGATCGAGTTCCGCGACGCCCTGGCCAAGCTCATCGACGACTACGGGGGCGAGGAGGACGAGCTGGGCGGCCCCGGGGGCGGCGGGCCGGGCGGCGGGGGGCTCTACGGGGAGCTGCCCGAGGGCACCTCCATCACCGTGGACTCCAAGCGCTTCTTCTTCGACGTGGGGTGCAACAAGTACGGCGTCTTCCTGCGGGTGAGCGAGGTGAAGCCGTCCTACCGCAACGCCATCACCGTCCCCTACAAGGCCTGGGCCAAGTTCGGCGGCGCCTTCTGCCGTTACGCTGAGGAGATGCGTGACATCCAGGAGCGCCAGCGGGACAAGCTCTACGACCGCCGCGCCGGACCCCCGGGACCCGGCAGCGGCAGCGGCGCCGGCGACGACTCCGACGGTGACGACGTGGACGACGACTGAGCCCTAAACCCCACCGCCGGCCCCCCCCTTCCCCCCTGGCCCCACATCCAACCCCCCGGGCCCCCCCCCCTCCTCGTTTCTCCCGATTCCCTCCCCCTCCCCCCCGCCCCCCAAAAACCCGCCGCTGGAGAGAGTAACCGGCGCGACACCGACCGCGACGCCGACTGCGTCCTCGCACGCACCCGCCACCGCCGTCCCCCCCAGGACTCTCTGCCTGTCGGGGGGGGGGTGGGGGGGAGACACCCGCATCCCCTCTCCCCTCCCAGCGCTGCCACGGTGCCCCCCCTCACCGAAACCAGCATTGCGGAGCGGAGCCGCCGCCGCACGTCCAGACCCTCGCCGGAGCCCCGCCGGCCGGCGGAAGAGGAGCCAGGCAGGGGGAGACAGCGGCAGCAGCAGGAGCTCTGGGGAGCGAGGGGGGCTCTATCTGGACCAACGTCCGTGCTCTCTTCTTCCACTTTTTCCTTTATTTTAATTTTTTTTTTTTTTCCTCCCCTTTCTTTCCATATTTTTGGGGTTTTTTGGGTTTTTTTTGGGATTGAAACTGCTAAACTCCAGGCGCCCAAACTGGAACCCGCACCCAGCTAGTGCGACGCTGGCAGGTTCCTGAAAATTAAGGAAGACTTTCTCGGTTTTAACGATTTTTTTTTTTTTCCCCCCTCCGCCTTCCCCCTCTGGTGCCGGGGGGCGCAGGGAGAGGCAGGTTCACGCAGGCACAAAGCACAAGGAAAACTCGACAGGGCGCACGATCTTCCCCTTGTCTCCGCACCGGACCCATTTCCTTCCTGGGACCCCCAAGCGCCAAAATCCACCCTTTTCTCCTCTTTTTTTCCTTCAGCCTTTCCTCAGCACCTCACACCGGCGGCTCAGTAGCACCAACCAGACTCCGCACCCCGGCGGCTGGGGGCTTCGGTGTTGGTTTGGGGGGGTTTTTAAATTTTTGGGGGGGTTTTGGGGAGGTTTTTTCCTCTCTTTTTTGTGTTTTTTTTCCCACCTGGCCACACTGGCTCTGCCACACCGGAGCCCGCAGGGTCTCTCTGGCCATCACCTCTCGTGTTAAATGGTTTTTTCCACTCTCAAATATTTGGGGTTTTGGTTACGTTTTTGGTTTGTTTTTTTTTTTTAAGTTTGGGGTTTTTTTTTAATTTTAGCTAAATCAGGTCAATCCTGCGCTTTCCAGAAAGTTTTTTTTTTTTTTTTTTTTAGCCACGTTATCCCAGGAACTCTGAACTGAATGGGGTTCATCACTCTTCATTCCAAAGTTTCAGGTCTTCTTGTCCGATGGCTTCTCCAGTTTTAGGACTCTTCTTTTTTTTTTTTTTTTTTTTTTTTTTTTTTTTTTTAATTAAGCTTTTTTTCCGCTATTTTCTGGGAGCCTGCACGCGCCCGCCCTCCGATCTCTTTTAATTTATTCTCGCGGATTCCGGCGTCTTCCCTCTCTCCGCTCGCTCCGTATTTATTGGGAAGCGAGGAACGGCCGGCAGTGACTCGTCTTCGCGAGGCGACGGCGGGGGGGGGGACACGCCACCTCCGTCCCCCGCTCACCCCGAAACCCAGCAGAGCCCCGGGGTACGTCGTCTGTCCGTCCGTCTGTCAAACCTCATCCCGCCCTTCCCCGCCTACATAGCTCTTTTTAAAGGGATTTTTAAGGCGAATTTCTTCCGTTTATCCCGTTTTTAACTCTTCTCCGTCGCAAAGGACTGGGTTTCCTCACTCACACGGGAGCAATAGTCTTTTATCTCCATGTCCGAACCGCGTCCGTACTGTATTTTGTACCCTAAGGCAGCTCTTTCCAGTGACGTCCTGCTGTATCCACCCGTCGTTCTCGGTTTGGCGTTGCCGCGCCTTCGGTTCTTTGCCGCGGAGAAAAAAAAAACAAAAAAAAACAAACAAAAAAAACACACACAAAAAAAAAAATATACAAAAATAAACCAACGGAAAACGCCGCGGACGGCTCCGGATCGGGGGAGAGAGCGGCCACCGCTTGGCCGCCACGGCTCCGCGGTGATGGACTTGCCAGCGTCGGGCTGCCGGGAGCCGGCTGCAGAGACGCAGGCGGTACCTCTCCTTTTATTTTTGAAGAGGATCATATATATATATATATATATAAAAAAATATATATATATTTCTTTTTTTGGGTTTTTTTTTTTTGGCTGAATTGCAGTGATTTAGCCTTACCTTTCTACTCTGGGGTCGCCGCCGGCCCAGCTCGGCTCCCTGTAGCCGCCTAGGAAATGTGTGGAAGAGGAAAAAGGCAAATAACGCCAAAAAAATAAAATGAAATAAAACCAGGACCCAGCGTTCGCTTTGGCAGCCAGAAGCCTTTCTCCTGCCGGAGAAGTGATGTATCTGTACAGGAACCTTCCGCAGCTCCATTTGACCTTCCAGCACACGGGTGAGAAGAGCAGAGCGCGTCGGGGGAAGAAATCTCGCAGCGAAAAGAACATCCAAAAAAAATGCGATAAAAAAAATCAGAGCGAAAAAGGTTTTTTTTTTTTAACCTGCCAGCAACCAGCGAGAGCGATGCAGAGAGGTGGGCGGACGAGCGAGGACTCGGGTGGTTTCTGCGAGGGGGGAGACGGTTGTTCTTTGGTGAGTTTTGGGGGTTTTTGTTTTGGTTTTGGTTTTTTCCAGTTGGCTCAGCCGGCGGCCGACGAGCCTTTCCCGAGGAAAGCGGGACGACGGTTTCGCTGGAGCCGGGTTCTGCCAGCGCCGGCATCTCACCATGGACCGACCTCGTCGCCGAAAACACCTCCCTGCGGCCGGGGCGAGGGGCAGGTCGGAGGGTTTGGTTGTTTCCTTATATATATATATATATGTATATACACATCTCTGTGTGTGTGTGTATATATATGAGATTTGGTTGGGTTTTTTTTTTTTTTTTTTGGTTTGGATTCTGTAGAAAACGGGCAAATTGCCTTTTTTTTTTTTTTTAACCGAAAGGGGGACAAAAAAAAAAAAAAAAATCCCAAATTCTTGGAGCTTCCAGATTTCTGTTGCCCCGGAAGGGACGGTTTGAGAGCGCGACTATCGCTGTACAAAAAAAAAAAAAAAAAAGGAATCTTGTAAATCTTGTATAGCGCCCCAAAATCAATGTAAATACCCCAAAACGTCCGGGCCGAGGGCCGGGAGCCATTGGCGGCTCCATTAAAAGTTAAAACCGCTTCATTTTTTTCCCCAAAAAAGAAAAATATGGAAGAAAATCGGAATTATCCTGCCTTGTTTCCAGCTGTTTTGGGGTCACGGGCAGGAGGATCCCCTCGTGGTCCCTCACTGACGGCAGGGGACGACGCAGGGGGAGGTGGCCGGTCCCCGGGGCCACCGCGCCAGGGAGAGCGGCCCTTTCTCTTGTTGGCGATAAAAAAAAACCAACCCCTCGCCGGCTTCTCTTTTAAAAAAGAAAAAAGTTTAAAAAAAAAAAAAAAATAGAAAAAAAATGGAAAAACAAAAAAAAAAAAGAAGCGTGAGCGAGCGATGACGGTACTTGAGCTGATGCACAAGGAATCTCTCAGCAGATACTTGCTGCCGGGAGCGGGTTCCCGGTGGGAAATGGGAATGGGCCCAGCGTCGCGGCGGCTCGGCGGGTGCTGGGGGAGATGTTCCCGGTGGGGCGAGGCTCGGCCGCGGGCGCCGTCGCCCTCCTCTTCCTCGCGGAGCCGGTCGATCCAGCAGCGCCTGTGCCAAGCGCTTGGTGCGTCGGCGTGAGATTCCGAATCCAGGGGCCGGGACAGATCTCGGATAGAGCTGAGATGGGAAAGGAACAACTGGAGAAGAGATGCGGCACCAGCGTCGACGCCTTCTCACCGCGGTGGTGGTGGGCGAGACCTGGGAGCCCCGCACCAGCGTCTCCCTGGCACCACGGTTTGGGGTCGCCGGTGGCGTCCAGGCCTCGAAACCGCGGCGTTACCGGCAGGCGGGAGCCGTGAGGATTTCTGGCCTCGGAGCAGCGCCGATGCCACGGCTGAGAACGGGCCCGGCGCGGGAGGCTCTCCCATCCCCGGCACGTGGGGGAGGTGGAAACGTGCCAGACGGTTGGTAAAACATCCGTGCGGGAGAGCGCCGGATCCTCCGCTGAGAGCCGCCGGGGCCGGGACTGACTTCGGCCAATATCTGCTGAGAGACCAAAACGTTCACCCCAAAGTACCTTGACGAAAGAAGAAAGTTTTATTCCTCTTATTTTTTTAATGAAAGAAAAACAAAAAATAAAGCAAACCATGCACTTTAGGCGGCCCAGCGCAGGGCTGCCGGCGCCCGGGGGGGTCCCGTCCCCCCCTCTCCCTTCCTCTGCGGCCGGCGGGGCGGCTTCGGGAGACGCCAGGGAGCAGCCAGCGGTTGCCGAAGGCAGGTCCTGGATTTTACCACTAGCAAAGACGACGCCCGACGTGACGAACTCCTCATGCTAGCGAGCACTCCTTACCGTAGCAGATTTTTGCAAATGGAGTTTTACAAGTCTATATTTAAAGAATTGTATGTTTGTAACAAATAAAAAGTATGCGGAAAAGTGAATGAAAAACCCAGCCTGGCCCCATCTTGCTCCTTTTGGGGGGGGGGGGGGCGGTTCCCCAACGATCCCGGGGTGTGTGTGGGGGTGTGTGTGTGGGGGTGTGCGTCACTGGTGCCACTGTCTTGGTGAAGGACGGGGTGGGCAGGGTGGCCCCGTGGCATTCTGGGGGTGTTTTGCGGTGTCCTGGGGACCCTCAGGGCTCTGGGGGGAAAAGCAGACACCCTGAGGGCTTGGAGGGGGGGGGCATAAAGGGGGTACATGGTGTCCCCAGAACGAGGGGAGCTGTGGGGGACACCGCGGGGTACGTGGGGGCATACGGGATTGGAACTGTGGGGAGGGAGGAGGGTTTGGCACGGCACACGAGTGTTGCGTGTGTCCCGGCTCGTGCAGGCGTGCCGGTGTGCGCGGACCGGCCCAGCGCGGCGTGCGCGCCATGCACGTGGCTGCGCGGCGTGCGTGAGGCGTGTACACATCTGTGCGGCATGTTCATCCCATGTGCATGGCATGTTCACTGCCGTGCGTGGTGTATTCATGGCGTGTTCACCCCGTGTGCGTGGCGTGCAGCCCGTGCCACGCCGGGTGCCGGCAGCCCGCTCAGTGCGGTGACGCAGGCGCCGCAGCCCTCGCCGCATTTAGCTCTGCGGCTCCCTGCGGGCACGGGCTCATCTGAGGACACGAGCGGGAGCCGCCTGCGCATGAGCCGCCACCGCACCGCAGCCCTGCCGCCAGCGCCGCAGCCGGGGCCTGGCCTGACCCCGGCCCCGGGGGGGGCGGGGTGGGCTCCATCCCCTCCTTGCGGGGTCTGGGAGCTGCTGGCAGCATCTCTGGGGCCCCCGTCCCGCACGTCGCCCGGATGCTGGCGTGGGCAGCTGCTCCAGCTCCCCCGGAGGGAGCTGGGGGGCCCTGGGGGGAGCGGTGGGGACAGCTGGGCCGGCCTGGACGCGCAGCAGGCGCCTGCGGCAGTTGCTTCTGGGGCAGGTGCAGGCAGCATTCCCTCCCGGGAGGCAGCTGTGGGGGCCGGGGGGCACCCCTCAGCTCCCCATGGCAGTTGCAGCCGTGGGGGCAGGGGCTGCCCAGTGCCCCCCAAACCCTGCCCAGTGCTGGGGGGAAACTGAGGCATGGTGTGAGGTGGCTGGGAGACACGGGGGGGGGGACAGCGGCAGTGCAAAGGTGCCTCCCTCCTCCTCCTCCCCCCTCCGCCCGCCGGGAGCTTCCTACCTGCTCCTCCAAGCTTCTTCCACCATCCTGGGGCAGGGGCTCTGCCGCGCCGGGGCCCCTTCAGCTGTTCCTGTTAGCCATCCACCCTTTGCTCTCTAAAATCCAGAGTTTCTCTTATAAAATTAACTATGGCACATAAATTGGGTTTGACTTGATGCTGGAACTTGACTTGATGCATCATGGTGCATCAGTTTTTATTTCCCATGACACGCTGTTCTCTAACACACCACCCCACCCCACGACAGTCCAGAGTAGGAATTTGGGGGGCTTTTTTTGACCATATTTGATCCCTGCCATCCCTTTTGCCTCTCAGTGTCCCCTCCCTGCCCTGAGCCCTGGTCCACATCCCGAGGATGGTCTGTGTCACCCCACTGCCCTTATCTCATCCCACAGGGCAGGACCAACCTTTATTTCTGTATTTCCTGAAAAACACACAGGGAAGAACTCAAAGACACTGCTCGCCTGAGCCACTGCCGGGCCTCAGCCTCACCTGGGAGGGATTCCCCCACCTCGCTGCGGTCCCAGCCGGCAGGCACCTCCTCCGGGTACCAAGCCGGGACAGACAGCAGCCTGACCGGGGTTGTAACCCAGCTTTAACCCTCCCCAGGCTGCACCCCAAGCCCTTCAGTCAGCCGGGGGGATGATGACAGGGCCCGGCCCGAGCGGGAAGCTCTATGCTGCCCCGAAGGAGGCGGAAGGGAGCGGCAAGGCGGCCCTAAGGCCTACGGAGGCCCTGGGAGCCTGTAAGGAGCCGGGCCCCGGAGTCTGTCAGGAGCCGGGCCCCGCTGCCCGGGGAGACGCCGGTCCACAGACGAGCAGACGCGGCCAGGCCCTGGGACGGCCCTGAGGGAAGTCCTGTCCGCCGAAGGGGGCCTGAGCCCCGCCGGTAAAACTAGCGGAACCGAGTAAGCCCCCCCGCTTCACCCCACTCCCCTCAGCGCAAACAAACAACACGGGGGGCAGGGACAGAGAATGGGCGGGAAAGGCTCGTCTCCCTCCATTGGCTCAGCCAGCTGTCCGTCCTCCCGACCCCGCCCCCCTTGGGGCGCTCAGCTCTTTCTATTCGGTAGACGCTCACGTCACCCCGATGCCACGCCCCCCGCCCTCACCCCTGCGTGCCGTGTGCAAAGGAAAAACAGCCGTTAAACGGGCCGCGGGGCGGAGCCAGCGAGGGGCCAAGAAGCGGCTCTGGGATTGGCGGCTGCGGGATGTTCAAACAACTATGTGACTCCCTGATTGGGTGGTCGCTGCCGCGGCAGGCCGGGCTCCCTCCTCGCGCTCGGGCGGGTTATTGTCTGGCGGCTCCTGAGGCGGCTCCAGCGCGGACTCGGGACCGGAGCTCGGGCGGCGGCGGCGGCACCATGGTGAGGGGCGGCGGGCGGCTGGGCCCGCCCCGGACCCTCCGGGGGCGGGGGGGGGGGGAGGCGGCTCCGGTACCGGCCCGCGGCGGGGGGGGCGGGCGGCCCCGGGGCCGGGCTCTGTCAGCGATCGGTGACCTTGGGCCGCACCCGGCCCTGCCCGGGGGTGCCCCGGGACCGAGTCGCCCCCTCGCCCCCCACCCGTTGTATAACCGGAGCCTCCCGCCGACTCGATCCTGGTGTGAGGCCCCTTCTTGGGGGGGCCGGGACCCCCGTGTGCTGTCAGAGCCTTCCGGGGGGGGCCGGGAGCCGTTGTGACCGCCTTGATTCCATCAGTTACGGTGAAACTGCCTCTGTACAGCTACTTTCCGCACTTACACATTTATAAAGTTGGCTGTAGAGTAAGGAAGTGACTGTCAGGGGCGGAAAACGCGGGGAGCGGCCTGAAGGATGGCTGTCAACCGGCCCGGGGGAGTCCCCCGTGCGCCGGGGGAGCATTTAACTTCCAGGGCTTCGGTTCTCCCCATCCACTCAGTGGGCTGAGGCTCGCTGGTGACTTCCCAAGGAAAACTCTGATTCCGGCGAGGGGGGGAAGTGGGGGTTTAATCCTCCCCGCTGCCTCCTTCCTGTGATCCGGCAGCTGAAGCCCGTGGAAGCCCCAGCCGCAGGGTCTGTAAGCGTCACTGAAGATACGAGGAGGCTCTAGAACGGCCCCGATCGCTAAGGGTTAATGTGGAAACTGCTCTGTGAGATTATGCAACACTCACCGCAGAAAACATACGCTCAAGGATATCTCATAACATGTGGCGACAGATAAAAAGTTACTTCTTGAAGTATTTTAGTCCTGTTTGAAGCAACGAGAAGAAGAAAAAAAAAAAAAGGTGGTTTCCCTACTGCGTGAGATACAGTGTGTTAAATCCAGTGAGGTTTCGGTACGGGAATGAGCTTCCAGTGAGCAGCTTCCGTGGGGAGAAGGGAAGGAGATGTCGCGTTCCTGCGCCCTTCAGTGCGGTCCCCTCCGGACAAAGGAGTGGATTGCTCCCGTCTCTGGCCCGACTGAGCCCAGGGGAAGAGACACTGCTCGAGGAAGAGGAGGAAATCTCCGCGCTGAGATTCGTCAAAGAGCCCTCGTTTCTCCGCTGGGAGGAGAAAGAACTTCCTTAGGGAGCTGGTGGTGGCTCAGCTGTGGGAAACTGTTGCGATGTTTCCTCTGCAAACCCTGAAGATGGAGACAGACCTCAGGACTTCCTCTGTGAGAATTTTCTTCCCTCCTCTTAGACAAATATCATGTAAAGAACCATCAGGTGGGGCAGCTGCTGGCTGGAAAACTTGATGGAGAAGTGGGAAAGTTCACAGCTGGCTGATGAGAGCCGTCGGTGTGAACAGCTAGTGCTTTTCCCAGAGCTGTCTTTTATTTTTAGAGTGAGGAAATATCCCCAGATCCTCCTTCCTGATTTTTGAAGTTTTACTCGGTGATGTTTTCTACTGACAAAAGTAACTCCTGACGCTTCACCGCAGTGAAGGTGCTTGAAAGCCTTTCTGGACACGTCTCCATGATAACAAAGCAGAGCCAAACGCTTCTACAGCCCCACCTGTCGTGGCGTCAGCTGCCAAAATGCCGCGTGGGTTTGCCAGCTGCTGGCATTCCCACAGCCAGGTCTCCACCAGCGTCCCCGGTGCTGCCGTGGGGAGGAACACACCTGTGCCCGGTGCTGCTGACCTTGCCCAGCGCCACTCTGCTTCCTTTATCACCTCCAGATTAAATATCTTGCCCTCGTGACTTATTTTTTTCCCAGCTGGTACAAGTGTGTGGTGTTAACTCCCTCCTTGTTGGGATGGGACGAGGATCTTGGACATCCCCATGTTAACCATATTTTAAGGATTAATATGCTCAATTAGCGTTGCCTTGGTCTCCTGGGGATCTCTGGATCCTGTGGTTCCTTCTGAATGAGCCGGAAGGGCTGGTGGCAACTTCCAACTCCCTCACAGCGAGGTGCAATTCCTTCTTTTTTAGAAAGGGATGGGAATTGCGGGATCAATACATGGTGTAAAAATGGGGATTACAAGTACCCAGTGTGTTTTAGGGCTCGGCTTTCCCTCTGCAGGGGCTGTACAGGGGCTGCTCCACTCATTGCAGGCTGAGAGACTTAATTTGGAGGGGGGGGGCGTGTATTAAAGATTTCTGTGGCTCCTGGGTGATTTTCTGATCCGGAGCGGGAAGGGAACTACCCTTGAATCCTGCTGGCCTGGGCTGCAAATTCCTGTGCACAGGCACAGCATCCTGGCCTGCGGCCTGTGTCAGCACCCACCTTCAGAGGGCAGAAAACCAGTCTGGAATCAAACTGTTCTCACAGCTGCTGCAAAAAAAAGGGGGTTGTTTGGGCTGGTTTGCCCCCATTTGGCATTTTCTGGAAAATAATGGGAATAGCGGTGGCAGGAACCTCCCGTCAAACCCCCCCTTGTCCCCTCAAACTCACCTCGTTTGAGAGGCCGAAAGGTTTCCTGCAGCGGCAGAGAGCATGTTTGCTTCTGGATTATAGCGCAGCAGGTCTCTCTGGATTAATTAAGGATAATTAATAGGCGTGTTTCTCTCTTGCAGGCTGGAGGTAAGGCGGGAAAGGACAGTGGGAAGGCCAAGGCCAAGGCCGTGTCACGCTCACAGAGAGCCGGGCTGCAGGTAAGGCATGACGGCGTCCGCTGCTTCCCTGATTTCATCCTAAAAGGGGAATTTTTGAGCAAAACTTCCCCTTCTGGGAGGCAAGGTGCCCCAAACTCTCTTTTTTTTTTTTGGGGGGGGGGGGGGTGGGGGGGGGGGGGGGTGAAAACTTAATGTTTTGTGATTTATGTTGTCATGAGGACCCAGAAGCCGTAGACGGGCAGGGTGGGGAATCTTTTGGGCCCAAATAAGCATAATTAGGCAAATGTACCGGGGAAGGTGTAGGTGTTAACGAGGTGTTAATTGTTCCCGCCCCAGTTCCCTGTGGGCCGGATCCACAGGCACTTGAAGACTCGCACCACCAGCCATGGACGAGTGGGAGCTACTGCTGCCGTCTACAGCGCGGCCATCCTTGAGTACCTCACTGCAGAGGTAGGTCCCTTCATCTGCGGGTGGCAAATGTCCTTTCCTGTGGGATCCTGAATGTTTTCCCGGTTTTCCGGCAGGTGCTGGAGCTGGCGGGCAACGCTTCCAAAGATCTGAAGGTGAAGCGGATCACTCCTCGCCACTTGCAGCTGGCCATCCGCGGGGATGAGGAGTTGGATTCGCTCATCAAAGCCACCATTGCTGGTGGAGGTGGGTATTGTCCTCGATGTCCCCTTCCCATCCCGAACTGGGAATTTTAGGGTGAGGAGGGGGAAAAATACAAGGAAAATACACAGGAATTTGGCAGCGGTGATAAATACCAGAGGCTCACTGCTTCCCCGGATCTGACTGGAGCACCGGGAGGGCGATCCGTCGAGTGGCAGGAAATGTTCATACTGGTTTATGGCAAAATTCCACTGGGAACAGAGGATTTCTTTTGAGTGTTTTGGGACGTCTTTGCGTATCTGATGGGAATCTCCCTCTTCTTTCCGCAGGTGTAATCCCCCATATCCACAAATCCCTCATTGGCAAGAAAGGACAGCAAAAAACAGCATAGAGGGGGAAAAAAAGAAAAAGAACAACGGCGTACCTGGGACGAGAAATCGTGGGGATTCGTGGATTTTTGGGGTTTTTTTTAAGGCATAGTTTAAAGGAAGCAAATAGAGGAATTGCCTGTAGCGAGAAGGTGGTTCTGGGCTGTAGGGGAAGCTGTACCCTGGCGGGGGGCGGCGGGGGGCTCAGGGCTCCCCCGCCTTTTATACAGTGGGATAAACCATTTTTTACAAAAATGCGCTCGTCCCCTGTGTCGGTGACGGGAGGGGGTGGGGGGACCCCCCTGCCGACCCCGGCCCGCGCGAAATGCAAATGTGGCCCGGCCCCGCCCCCTATGCAAATAGACGGGGCGGGGCGTGCCCCAGGGCTCCGGCCCCACATGGCCCCGGCTGCCCGGGGCTCCCCCGGGTCCTGGAGCCGCCTCGCTCCCGGTTTGGGGACGGGGCCCGTCCGTCCATCTGTCCCGGGCACGGCGGGCCTGGCTGTCCGTGTGTCCTGGGTACGTGGGTTCCCAGTTGTCCGTCTGCCCTGGGCCACATGGGTGTGAGGTGTCCGTCTCTCCTGGTTACTGGGGTGCTGGGTGTCTGTCCGTCCTGCGTACGCGGGACCCAAGTGTCCTGTCCCGGCAATGGGTGACCTGTCTGTCTGTCCTGGGTGTGTGGTCCCAGGTGTCCATGTGGGGTTTGTGGCCCCTGGGTGTTCATGTGTCCTGGGCACCATGGTCCTGGGTGTCCGTCTGTCCAGGGTTTGTGGGCCCCAGGTGTCCTGTGTGTCCTGAGCCATACTGGTCCCAGGTGTCCGTCTGCCCTGGGTACTGGGGTGCCACTGTCCATCTGTCCTGGGCCGGTGGGGCCCGGGTGTCCATCTGTCTGTGTCCCCGTCTGTCTAGGGTGTCCACCTGACCTGGCTGGGTGGGTCCTGGGCAACATGGGTGTCAGGTGTCTGTTCTGTGTGCATGGGTCCTGGGTGTCTGTCTGTCTGTCCTGTGTATGTGGGCCTGGGGGTCCGTCTGTCCTGGGTATTGGCGTCCCAGGTGTGTCTGTCCCGCGTACGTGGGACTCGCATGTCTTGTCTGTCCGGACCGGTGCCGGGGCGGGGCTGGCGGTCCGGCACTGGCAACACCACTGCCCGGTTGCATCAGGCGCCAGGAGGCCACGACGGCCACCGGCCCCAGGCGCCCTCCCGCCGCCCTCAGCCCCGCCTACAGCGCCGGGGGCGGCTCCGGTACCGTCTGGCGGGGCCGGGCCCGGCCGGGCCTGCGCGGCCTCGGCCGTGGCGGCGCTGCCGCCATTCTCACCAGATGGTAGCAGGAGGCGTTGGGGTGGGGTGGGAGTGAGGGGCGGGCGGCCCGGGGAGGAGGGGGGCAGCCGGTGCCGGTGTGTGTGTGTGGGGGGGGGGGGGGGGGGGCGGCGGGGCCCCAGCCCGCACAATGGCGGCGGCGCCGCCGCTCGGCCCGCAAGATGGCGGCGGGGCGGGGCCGTCCCCGCCGCCGGCGGGAGAGGCAGCGCGCATGCGCGCCACGCGCTGCCGCACGGCGCGTGCGCCCGCCTACCCGCGCCTCGCGCCGCCGGCCCCAGCGGCGGGCTCCACGCCACCGCGTCTGGGGGGGGGGGAGCGTCGGCGGACGCCGGTTCCCGCCCGCTCCGCCGCTCCCCGCGGGGAAGGGGAGCCGGCCCCGCCGCCCTCTCGACCCCGTTGTCCGCCCGGCCGGCGGCGGAGACGGCGGGGCAACGGCGGTGGGGGAGGCCGTCCTCGGCGTTACGTAACCGCCCCCCCGCCCGCCGGCAGTGGTTCCGTCGCCCCGCGTTCAGCGCTCGCCATTGGTGGCAGGAGGCGGCGGGGCGGGGCGAGGAGGGTATAAATAGAGGCGGGGCCGCAGACGCCGCTCTTAGTCCGCCGCGGCCGTGCCAGCGTTACGCAGTCTCTACGCGCCCCATCCGCTCCGCCCGCCGCCGCCCCGCCGCCGCCGCTATGAACGGGCAACTCAACGGCTTCCACGAGGTGTTCATCGAGGAGGGCACCTTCCTTTTCACCTCCGAGTCCGTGGGCGAGGGGCACCCAGGTGCGGGCCGCGGCAGGGCGGCGAGCGCGCAGGCGCGGCCCGGCGGGGCGGGGGGAGGAGGAGGAGGAGGAGGAGGGGGCGCTCCCGGCGGCGGTGGGGGGGTCGTGTCGGACAGGTTGGGGGGGGTGGCGGTGGAGGGGATGATGGTGGTGACGCCACCGGGCGCGCGCGCAGTGCGGGGCGGCGCGCGCCGCATTGCGGGCCCCGGTGTGCACGTGCTTCCCGCGTGGGGCGGGGGGACACACACGCGACACACGACATGGCACGACACGCACCGGGGGTGGCGGGGGTCGTACCGGGTGACGCAGCGGCGGGGGTGGGGGGGCCGCCGTGACTCAGCCGTGACTAAGCAGCTCCCGGGGGTCGGCGGGACCCGGTGTGTGTCCCCACCCCCGCCCACGGAGCGTCCCCGGTTCTCCCGTGGGGTGCGGCGGGATCCGGCGAAGGCCTCCTCCCCCGGCAGGGTCCTTCGGAGCACCCCGACCCCCCGGGTGGGTCCCCGCCTCGCCCTCCCCCGACTCAGCGCTGGGGCTGCCCGAGGGGCTCAGGAGTCCCCAGACTTCCCCCTTCCCCCCGGCTGGGGGTCGGCTCCCCCCGCGGGGGCTGTTAACCCCCCCGAGCTCGCAGGCTGCAGCCGAGCACGGTGCCATGGCGTGCCGGGCTCCCTCCCTGCCTTTGTACCGGCCCGTTCGGGGCACATGACTGGGAACCGGGCGGGCAGCTGCCTGCCTCCCCTGCCTGCGGGTGCAGCGCTCCCTGGCTCCCGCCCGGCTCCGGCTCACCACCAGCACCCCCACCCCCACGGCGTCACCAGCGCCAGCCTGGGGGTGCCTTTGGGGCTCCCCGTCCCGCAGCTCCCCCGCTGCCACAAAGATAAAAAGAGTTTAGTGCCCGCGAATGGGTGTAAGGTCCGTTTCCGCGCTCTTTCACCCCAAGAAACCGCCTCCTTTCGCCCCAGCCCAGCGCTGGCCTCATCCTCTCCCAAATCCAGCCCAAAAGGTCGCCGCCAAGGACATCCACGCTCCCAGGGAAGTTGCTTATTCACCACCGAGCCCCGAGTGGCCCTTGGGAAGCTCTGGGAGCAGGAGGGGGATCTCCCTCTCCCAGAAGAAACCATCCCGGGGGATGGAGGGAACTGGTTCCGGGAGGGAAGGGGCTGCAGGTCCCCTTTGGAGGTGCCGTAGGTGGCTGAACCCCAGCCCTGACCCAGCTGTAACTGGAGCTTAACTGGTAAATGCCTGAAATTCCAGGCTAATAACCCGGCACGGGGACAAGGTGAGGGCTGTCTGCCGGCTTAAGGGGAGGCTTGGCCATGGCGCCCGCTCCCGGCTTAGCGCCGTATCAGGAATCGGCTGTGCCGAGGGACTGCGGCTCCGGAAGGAAGGGCTGTGCTGCGCCACCCTGATGGCCTCCCGCCATCTGTGTCCCCCTCACAGATAAAATCTGCGACCAGATCAGCGACGCCGTCCTGGATGCCCACCTCAAGCAGGACCCCGACGCCAAGGTGGCCTGCGGTGAGTTGCTCCCTGGGGACATGGGGTGACGCCGGTGCTGGGTAGGTGACGCCGGTGCTGACGTCCTCCTTCTTTCCCTCAGAAACAGTGGCAAAGACAGGGATGATCCTGCTGGCGGGGGAGATCACCTCGCGGGCTGCTGTCGACTACCAGAAGGTGGTCCGGGACACCATCAAGCACATCGGTTACGACGACTCCTCTAAAGGTAGGTTCCGGGGGGTCACTGGCTCATCACTGGCGTGGGGTTTGGTGCGTTGGGCTCACCGCAGCCTCCGCTCTGCCCCAGGCTTCGATTACAAGACGTGCAACGTGCTGGTGGCCCTGGAGCAGCAATCGCCCGACATCGCCCAGGGTGTCCACCTGGACCGTAGCGAGGAAGACATTGGCGCCGGGGACCAGGTGAGTCCCCTGTGCCACCTGAGCTGCTGCGGTGGGGCCGGAGGGGGTCACAGCCTTACCGCCTGCTCCCTCTGCTGCAGGGCCTGATGTTTGGCTACGCCACGGACGAGACGGAGGAGTGCATGCCCCTCACCATCGTGCTGGCCCACAAGCTGAATGCCAAACTGGCCGAGCTGCGGCGGAACGGCACCCTGCCCTGGCTGCGCCCCGACTCCAAGACACAGGTGAGGCCTCCTGCGATCCCCCGCCGCCTCGGGAGGGTCCCCAGAACCACTCCTGGGAAGTCCCCAAACCTCCCTGACCCCTCTGGGTGTGTTCCCCCGGCAGGTGACGGTGCAGTACATGCAGGACCGTGGCGCAGTCATCCCCATCCGGGTGCACACCATCGTCATCTCGGTGCAGCACGACGAGGAGGTGTGCCTGGATGAGATGCGGGACGCGCTGAAGGAGAAGGTGATCAAGGCGGTGGTGCCGGCCAAGTACCTGGACGACGACACCATCTACCACCTCCAGCCCAGCGGCCGCTTCGTCATCGGCGGCCCCCAGGTATGGCCGTTTGCCAGTTGAAGCTGTGCTGGCGCGGCGGTGACAACGACGACGACGTGGCGGTGACGATGTTGTGTCCCCTGCAGGGCGACGCCGGTCTGACTGGCCGTAAGATCATTGTGGACACCTATGGGGGCTGGGGGGCCCATGGCGGCGGCGCCTTTTCGGGGAAGGATTACACCAAGGTGGACCGTTCAGCTGCCTACGCCGCGCGCTGGGTGGCCAAGTCCCTGATCAAGGCCGGGCTATGCCGCAGGGTGCTGGTGCAGGTGGGTGCAAGGCAGGTGTCCCCCTCCCCACCCTTTCGGGGGGGGTCCTCAGGCTTAATCTGTGCCCCCCCCCCCGCCTTAGGTCTCCTACGCCATTGGGGTGTCCCACCCCTTGTCGATCTCCATCTTCCACTACGGCACCTCCCAGAAGAGTGAGCGGGAGCTGCTGGAGATTGTCAAGAAGAATTTCGACCTGCGCCCTGGGGTGATCGTCAGGTAACGGGCGCCGGAGAAGGGGGGGGGGACACGCGCCGCTGGGAGAGGAAGGTTGGGGGGGGACACCGGGGCGGTGGCAGCGTGCGGGGGTCCCCTCCCCGGAGCAGCCGCGGTCACCGCCTGGTGCAGCTGGACCCGGCAAGGAGCCGCTTCTGCCGGAGGAGAAGGCGCTTTCGGGCGCGGATTTTGGGGGTAAGTATCCGCTGAGAGCCGAGCGCTTGGGGCTTTTCCGGCTTCTCGGGACTTTGGGGTGGGGGCAGCCGGGGAAGCTCCAACCGCCCCCCCGGGGGTGGGGGGGAGACGGAGGTGCCGCCACAGACCCCCCCCGGCCAGGTAGGGAAGGGGCGAGCGCGGGGCCGGAGCCTCTTTACTGAGTTGAGGACTTGTATATTCCAGGGATCTGGATCTGAAGAAGCCCCTCTATCAGAGGACCGCAGCCTATGGCCACTTTGGTAGGGACAGTTTCCCTTGGGAAGTTCCCAAAAAACTAAAATACTGAGAGGAAAAAAAACAAAGCCTTGTTAGGCTTTTTCCCCCCATTCCCGCGGGCGTAGGCTACAGAGAAGCTCGCGGGCTCTGGGGGAAAGAGCTCGGCCCCCCCCGCCCCCCAGGCTCTCCTGGCCCCGTGTCCCCTCACCCCCCACCCTCCCCCCCTTTTTTCTCTCTTTCTCTCTTTCTTGCCATCATTTCGGTTGCGTGGGGACCACGCGCGGCCTCGTGCCTCTCCCCCGACTCCCGTTCCCCCCCCCCCCGCCTCTGTGGCCGCCGACCCCCCTCCGGCTTCTTTTTAATCGGAAAAAAAAAAAAAAATCTCGTGCGTGACGTCTGAGCTCAGAGACGGCAAAAAGCCCCGAGCGCTTCCCCCCCCCTCGACTCTCACTGTCCCGCCATGGCGGGGGGGGGAACACGCCGTTTCGGCGCCCCCCCCCCTTTCCAGCCGGGACCTCACTGGTGCTGGTTTTGTTCTTAATCCGGATTTTAAACCTCTTTTCTCTCGGAGGATGCACGTTTTGGGGGGAGAGATGGTGTTAAAACTGTCCCCTTCCGAATCCCCCGTGTGGGTTTGGTACCGGAGGAAAATGTTTTATTGGTTTGTTTTTTTTTTTTTTTTTCTTTGTAAGAAAGCTGAAGTGACTCCACAACTGCACAATACCCCCCCCCCCTTCCCGCCCCCAGCTCGGTGCTGCGGTGGGGGGGGGGGCTCGGCCGAGCTTTATTATATGTATTTTTGGGGGAAAAAGGGGAGGGATTTGGCCCTTCATACTTGAACGTTTTTTTTCTAGCGGTGTATTTATTGTGTGCTGAGGCGCGGGGCGTGAGTACAGAGAAGCCCCCGGGCTCAGACGGCAGCTCTTGATTTTCCTGAAAGCCCCCCCCAGCCCCCTCACCCCCCCTCCAGCCACCTTCCCCCCCCCCTGCTCCGAGGAGGCCCCGGGGGCCTCTCAATCGGAGTGAAAAAGGGGGAAAATTGGGTTTATTGGTGGAGGGGGAGAGGGGCAGGCAGGAGCTGGGGCTGCCCGGCCCTGGGACCGTGGCGCATTTGGCCGGTGTGGTACAGAGAAGCCGGCTTGTTTACCTGCCCGTCCCGGGGGGGCCGGCGCCCCCAGAAGTGCCTTGGGGGGGTGGGGGTGATGGCGGGGGGCTTTCTCTCTCTTTTCTATTTTTTTTTTTTTTCCCTCCTCTGTTTTTTTTTTTGGTTTTTTTTTTTTGTTTTTTTTTGTTCTTAATATTTTTTTTCTGGAGGTTTTATTACAATTTGTCTCGATTTCACCAATTCCAAAAAGAAAAAAAAGAAATCTCAATAAAACTGCTGCGTTCGACCGTTATCTGCCTCCACCCCGGGGAAACTAAGGCACAGGGGAGGGTGGGGCTTAAAAAATGTGAGGTTCTTGGGGGTGCTCAGAGCTCGTGGACCCCTGTGCCCCCCCCTCGCCCTCCGGCCGAGCCTCCTCTTCCTCGCCGCGCCAGTTGGCGAAGGCCACCTCCTGGGCCAGCTGCTGCAGGGGCGGCCGGCCCAGCGCCAGGTTGCGCAGGGAGATGCAGGTCATCAGGGCGCTGCGAGAGGTGGGGTGTCAAAGGGGGGTGGGGGCAGGGGGGGAAGAGGCAAATTTAAGGCGGGGGGGAGGGAGGGGGGGAAGTGAGTGATTTTGGGGGTCTTACCTGCGGCGGAAGAGGTAGAATTTCTTGCGGAGGAAGCGGAGGAGGCGCTGGGCCAGGCTGGCCTCCCGCCGCCGCTGCTGCTCCTCCAGACGCTGCTGCCGCCGCAGGAACGCTGACACTAGCGGGTCTGGGGGGGTCCCCGGCACTGGCAGCTCCCCCAGGATGGGCCGCAGCTCAGGGGGCAGCGGCTCCTTTGCTGCAGGGACCAGAGACCGGGGGAGCTGGGGGGGAGTTGGGGGATCCCCGAGACCTCCCAGCCCTGGTGAACTGGGGGGGAGATTTGTGCTGGGGGGTCCCCGAGACCTTCCAACCCTCCCCCCCCAGCGCTCAGGGGGGAGATTTGGGGGTGGCCCTGAGACTTTCGAGCCCTGGTGCTCGGGGTGAGCTGGGGGGTGATTGGGATTGGGGGGGGTGGGGGGTGGTTCCCAAGACCTTCCAACCCCAGTGCTCAGGGTGAGCTGGGGCGGGGGGTGGGGGGGGGGATTTGGGTAGGGTCCCTGAGACCTTCCACCCCGGTGCTCACCGGTGCCGTTCTGCACCTGCTCCCGCAGCTCCTGCAGCCGCGTCAGGTTCCTCTCCAGCGCCAGAGCCGTGGTGTTGACATAGAGGTACATGTAGCAGGAGGGCTCCGCTGACACCGTGTGCACCTTGTGGTACTGCCCCGCCGGCAGCTGGTGTGGGGGGGTCAGCACGCTTCAGGAATGCCCCACGCCTCCCCCAGTGTCCCTGCAGGCCCTCACCTGCATCCCCTCGCCCTCCCGCAGGGAGTGGTTGCGCTGCTGCTCCACCAGCTCCACCAGCACCTCTCCCCGCAGCACCCGCAGGCTGGTGTTACCCAGGTCCTCGCTGACGAAGTTCTCCAGGTGCAGGCCTGGAAAAAACACCAAAAAAGGGGTGCAGCCCCCCCCCCCCCCCCCCCAAAGGTGGGCATTCACCCCCTGGGGTGCCCCCCCCCCCCCAAGCCCAGAGGATCCCCACCAATCCCTGTACCAGGGAAGTCGGCGATGAAGACAGCGTCGGTGTGTCCGTCCAGCTGGTTCTCCAGCTCCTGCAGCCGCTGGCGCCACGGCGAGAGCTCCAGCAGCAGCGGCAGCACCCACGGCGTGGGGCTCCACGGGGACCACGGCGCCCGCACCAGGTCCACCCGCGGGTCCACCAGTCTGCAGGGGACAGGCTGTCAGCACCCCCGCAGCCCCCCCCCGCCACCCCCCCCCCGGCCCCAAATCGTGTGGGTCCCCCCAGACCTTTGTTGGAAGCGGTCGTTGATGGAGACCCAGACGTCGAAGTAGATCTGGGGCTGGGAGACGTTGTAGCGGGGCAGCAGCTGGCTCAGGCAGGTTGAGTATTGCTTCAGCATGTCCGCGTGGTCCTTCCAGCGCCGGCTCTGCGTGAACACCTGCCCGGAGGGGTTGTCCCCTGGTTGTGGGGACCACCCCCCCTGCCCCGTGTCCCCCTGCCCTGCTCTGGGGTCCCTACTCACCCCCGGTTTGAGGTAGCCCACCTCCCCGGTGAGCCCGTCCCGGTAGGTGATCTTGACGTGCTGGTGGAAGCGGGAGTGAACCATCATGTCCCAGGAGTAGCCATACAGGCCATTGGTCCAGTTGTTGTAGCCCTGTTGGGGGGGGGGAAACGGGACGACAGGACACACACACACACACACACAGGGTGGAGGGTTGACACCAGGGGACAGTGTTGTCCCCCACCCCACGGTGACATGGAGGGGATGGGGGGGACACCTGGATGCCCTCTCCTTCATCCCCTGGGTGAGCCCCCTCCCTTGGCAGTGCCCCCCCCCCCGCCGTGTTCCCCCAACGCTGTTCCCCACGTGCCCATGTCCCCCCCAGCCCCCTCATCCCTGTGTCCCCAATAACACTCCCTTACCCACCCTGCCCCCCCCGCCCCGAGCACTGCCCTCACCCCAAGCCCCCCCCCCCCCCTCCCCCAGCATTGTCCCCTTGTACCCCCAGCGGCACCCCCTCCAGCATCCCCCCCCCAGACCCAAGTGTCCTTTCACACCCCTGTGTCCCCAAAAATGCCCCCCAAGCCCCCTAAAATGCCCCCACGTCCTAAAAAATACCCCCCCCCACGTCCACAAAAATAACCCACGTATCCCCAGAAATGCCCCCCACGTCCCACAAAATCCCCCCGTGTCCTAAAAAGTATCATCCCATGTCCCCCAAAATAACCCACATCCCCAAAAATGTCCCCTACATCCCTAAAAATGCCCCCCATGTCCCCAGAAATGACCCCTCGCCCCTGGCCGTGCCCCTCGGTCCCCCCTTTGCCCCCCCCTGCAATGCCCCCACCTGGGTGATGAAGTGGGAGTAGGGCAAGAAGAGCTGCTCCAGCACGTAGAGGACGGTGAAGGCGGCGGCCAGGTGCTGGCGAGGCCGAAGGCCCCCCCGCCCTCCCCGCCCCCCGTAGTGACAGTCGGGGCTTGTGCGGGGGGGCTGGGTGCTGGGCAGGACCCCCCGCAGCCAGGGGGGGAAGCGGGCGCAGAGCCGACGGGGCCAGCTGGGGTGGCAGAACAGCCCGCTGCTGGCCAGCATGGTGTAGGAGAACATCCCTGGGGGGGGGGGGGGCACGGCACCCCTCAGGGACCCTCTGACCGCAGACCGCACCCTGGGGGTCCCCCAAGGTGGCGGGGAGGGGGTCTGGGTGCCCCTGCCCAAAATAGGGGGTGCTCCTGGGGTGCCCCTGCACAGGGTAGGGGTGCTTTGTGGGGGTCTGAGGGTGCCCTGCCTGGGTTGGGGGTGTTTTGGGGGGGTGGGATGGGGAGGGGACGGGGTGCAGAGGGTGCCCAGGTGGCTCTGCCCAGAATAGGGGTGCTCCAGGGGTGCCCCTGCCCTGGTTGGGGTGTTTTGTGGGTGTTTGGGTGTCCCTGCCCAGGATGGGGGTGCCCGGGGGTGCATCTCCCCAGGCTCAGGGTGCTTTGGGGGGGTTTGAAGGTGTCCTGTCTGGGCTGGGGGTGCTTCTGGGGGGGGGTTGGAGGGTGCCTGGGTGCCCCCGCCCCAGCTGGGGATGTTTTGAGGGGGTGCCCAGGTGCCCCTGCCCTGGTATGGGGTGCTCCAGGGGTGCCCCTGCCCAAGCTGGGGGTGCTCTGGGGGGGGGGGGCTGGGGGTGGGAGGGTGCCTGGGTGCCCCTGCCAGTGTTTGGGGTCCTTTGGGGGTGCCCCCCCCCGTGCCTCACCAATGCTGAAGAGCTGGGAGTTCATGCAGTGGAAGTAGGTGACGAAGACGAGGGCGAGGGGCCGGGTGGCGTCGAAGAAGAGGAGGAAGCCGGCGGAGAGGTCGAGCACCAGCCCCCCCCCGTGCACCACCAGCAGGCTGGTCATCTCCTCCGACAGCACCAGCCTGCGGGGGGGGGGTGGGGGGTCACCCTCCTCATCCTCATCCCGTCCCCATCACCCTCCTCACCCTCACCCTGTCACCCCCCCGTCACCCTCCTCGTCCTAATCCTCACTCCGTCCCCCTCCCATCAGCTTCCTCTTTCTCACCTCGTCCCTAGCACCGCCCCCCCCCCCCCACTGTCCTCATCCTCACCCCGTCCCCGTCACCCTCCTCATCCTCACTTGAAGGGCGCGAAGAGCCAGTGGCGGGCGAGGGTGTTCATGGAGTAGCCGCCCACCCAGTCGGCGTCCAGCTTCTTCAGCCCCGCGATGAAGTAGACGATGAAGATCTGTGGGAAGGGGTGATGGGGAAGGGGGTCAGGGGGGGGGGGTCCCAGAGGGGACCCAAGTGTCCGGGGCAGGGGACGAGGGACCCCAGTGTCTGGGCGCCCACCTGGGCACGCAGCAGGGCGTAGTTCCACAGCGGCACGTGGGCGTTCCTCTTCTGGGGACGGAGGAGCCCGTCCACAGACCTGCAGGGACATGGGGATCCCCCCCGGAGGAAAGGGGTGACCAGGCCACTGTCACCTCCACCGCCAGTGCTGTAGAGGACATGTGCCACCACCCCACAGAGACCCGGAGCCACGGGGATACCCTGGTGCCGTGGGGACGCCAGGGCCACCCCCTGGGGACACAGCACCACAGGGACCCTGGTGCCACAGGGGTTCATGGCACCCAGCCACCGGGGTCCGTGCCACCCCATGGGGACCCTGCTGCCACAGGGGATCTCGGGGATCCTTTGTCACCCTGTGGGGGCCCACAGCCATGGGGAGGACACACCTGGGCCACGGCCACCCTCTGGGGACCTAGAGCCAGGGGACCCTGGTGCGGGGGGGGATCCTTATGCCACTCCATGGGGACACAGAGCCATGGGGGACACCAGGGACTGTGCCACCCCATGGGGACACAGAACCATGGGGACCCCAGTCCAGTGGGGGATCCTTATGTCACGCCGTGGGGACCCAGCGTTATGGGGGGCACCAGGGACCGCGCCACCCCACAGGCGACCCAACACCACAGTGACGTCGGTGCCCTGCAGGCCCCCCCATGCCCGTGCCACTCGGGCTACCCAGTGACGCCCCATGGGGACCTTGGGGGACCCTGCTAAAACCCTGGGGTGCCCCGGGGAGCGCAGGGGTGGGCGGTGGGCAGCGGCGGTGCCCACCCGTAGCGGTCGGCGCCCATCAGCGCCAGCTGGAAGGCCAGCAGCCCGTAGAGGTAGGAGTGGTTGTTCCAGGAGGTCTTGTCCAGCAGCAGCAGGTACCAGTAGGGCCCCAGGAAGGCGGCGCAGCTCAGGCGGTAGCAGCACCCCAGCATGATGCCCAGCGCCCCTGCGGGCACCGCAGCCGTCCCGTCCCCCTGTCCCCGCTTCCCCTCCCAGTGTCCCCTCAACCACGGGGACGCGTCCCCTCTCCCCGGCGCCACCCCCCAGTGGCCATCTCGGTGCCTGGTCCGCATTGCCATTGTGGTACCTGTCCCGGTGCCACCCCCTGCCTGTCCCCATCCTTCCCCGGTTCCCCTCCCGATCCCTGTCTCCGTGCCAGTCCCAGTGCCCATCCCTCTCCCAGTGCTCATCCCAGTCCCTTTGGCCATCCCCGTGGCTGTCCCCGGCCCCGTGCCCATCCCAGTGCCAGTCCCAATGCCCGTCCCTGTCCCAGTCCCTCACCCCAGTCCCAGCGCCCGTCCCGCTCCCTGTGCCCGTCCCTGTCCCAGTCCCTCATCCCACTCCCAGTGCCCGTCCCCGTGCCCGTCCCCATCCCACCCGCCGTCCCCGTACCCAGGAACATGACGGTGTAGAGCAGGTACATCCAGTCGAGGGGCAGCGGCCGCAGGAAGGGCAGCAGCGGGAAGCGACAGACCTCCAGCCCGTCCAGGAACCGCTGGTCCAGCTGCCCCAGGCCCCGCTCCTGCGGCACGTCCAGCGCCATCAGCAGCCCTGCGGGCGGGCGGGAGGGCGGGCGGTCAGCGACCCCCCCCCGGGACGGGCCTGCGGGGGGACCCAGGCGTCCAGGCGGACACCGACCCCCCCCGCTGTCCCCACCCCCACCAAACCTCCGCCTGGACCTTGGCTCCGGTGGTGACGTGTCCAGGCCCGGACACCTGGGTCCCCTCAGACGCCCGGGTCCCCCCGGGATCCCCCCATCCCCCCTTACGATGCCCCTGAGCCCCCCCGTGCCTGGCGACACACCCCACAGTCCCCCCCCAACAAACCCCAGTGCCCCCAGCTCCCCCTGGTCCCCCCCCCTCACTGAAGTCACCCCGGTCTCTCCCCCCCGTCCCCCCGATCCCTCAATCGCCCCCTCACCGGAGCCCCCTCGGTCCGCCCGGCCCCCCTGGTCCCCCCCCTCACCGAAGCCCCCCCCCGGTCCCCTGATCCCCCCTCACCGAAGGCGCCCCGTTCCCCGGCCTCTCCCCGTCCCCTCGGTCCACTCGGTTCCCCCTGACCCCCCCCCTCACCACAGCCATCCCCAGTCCCCCCCACCCTCCCCGCTCCCCGCCGTTCCCCCCTCACCGGAGCCCCCCGTCCCCGTCCCCGTCCCCTCACCGAAGGCCCCGCGGAAGGCCCCGAGCGCGGCGGGGTCGGTGGGCCGGTGCAGCAGCCGCACGAAGCGCTCCCAGCGCGCCAGCTCCCGCAGGTCGAAGCCCAGCAGGCGCCGAGCCGGGCCGGGGCCGGGGGCCGGGACCGGGACCGGGGCCGGGGGGGACCGGGGCGACCCCGCCGCCTCCCCCCGCTCCGCCCGCCTCCGCCGCGCCGGGCCTACACGGGGGGCGAAGGTCAGGGGTCACGGGGCACCGAGCGCCCTTCTCCCCCCCCCCCCCCGGTCCGTACCCGCCGCCGCCGCCGCCATCGCCACGGCCACGCCCCCTCGCCACGCCCCGCCACGTCACGGGGCGTGGCCTTCTCGCGACCCCGCCCCCGTCCCCGTCCCCCCCCGCCCCCCCACCCCTGTCACCCCCAACCCCCGTCACCCCTGACCCCGCCGCGACCCCTCAGCCCCGCCGTCACCGCCCTCGGCCCCGCCGCGACCCCTCACCCCGCCCCCTCCCACTGCCGCCGTTCCCGGAAGCCCCGGGGGGGCGGGGTCAGGGGTCAGGGGTCGGGGGCCGCCGCGGGCAGCGGCGGGACGGAGCGGAGCGGCCATGGTGGGCCCGGGGGGGGGTCACAGGGGGCGCTTGGGGGGCTGTGGGGCGCCTGGGGGGGGCCGGGCAGGGGCTGGGTGGGTGCGGGGGGCCCCCAGGGGGGTGTCCGGGGGTCTGGGGTACCTGTGGAGGGCCAAGGGGAAGCTGTGGGTGCCGCGAGGGGCTCGGGGTGCCGGCGGGGCGCTCGGGGAGGTGCCGGTGGGGGGTCGGCAGGAGCTTGGGGTGGGACATACGGCGCCTGTGGGGCGCTTGGGGGGTGCCCGGGGGGTGCCCGGGGGGTGCCCGGGGTACAGGCGGGCGCTGGGGGGTGGCTGCAGGGTGCTGGGGGGCGCCTGGGGGTGCCTATAGGGTGTGTGGGGAAGTGCCGATGGGGGGCCTGGCAGGTGCTTGGGGTGGACATGGGGCACCTGCGGGGCGCTCGGGGTGCCGATGGGGGGCTCGGGGTGCCTGTGGGGGGCTCGGGGGGGTGCGTGTGGGGGGCTCGAGGGGCTCGGGAGGAGCTTGCGGTGCCTACGGGGTGCTTAGGGAAGTGCCTGGGCATCGTCCAGGGCGGTTGGCAGGCGCTTCGGGTGGGCGTGGGGTGCTGTGGGGTGCTTGGGGGTGCCCAGGGTGTATGTGCGGTGCCTATGGGGTTCTCACGGGGGTGTATGTGGGGTGCCCGAAGGGTGTGTATGGGGTGCTCAAGGGGTGCTCATGGGGTTCTGGGGGGGTGCCAGGGGTCTGTGCGGGGCACTCGGGGGCACGCCCAGGGTACATGTGGGGTGCTGGGGGGGTGCCCGGGGCGGTGGCGGGTGCTTGGGTGGCCCCCCTGACGCCGGCGCTGTGTCAGCAGGCGGGCAGCGTGGCGGGCAGTGCCATGGGCGGCGTGACGGGCAGCGCGGGGGACAGCGGGCGCGTGCGGGCGCTGCAGCAGGAGGTGGAGGGCGTCAAAACCATCATGACCCAGAACGTGGAGCGGATCCTGGCACGGGGCGAGAACCTGGAGCAGCTCCACAGCAAGAGCCAGGACCTGGAGGCCACCGTGAGGGCACGGCGTCACCGGGGCGGGCACGGGGTCACCAGGGTGGCACAGGGTCCCCAGGATGGGACATGGGGTCCTTGAGGTGACACAGGGTCCCCAAGATGGGGCACAAGGTCCCCAAGGTGGGATACCGGGTCCCCAAGGTGGGCACAGGGTCCTCAGGGGTGGCCATTGGGTCCCTGAGGTGGCACAGCGTCACCGGGGGGCCCAGTATGGGGGCCCTGTGGTGGCACTGGGTCTTCAGGCTGGTGCTGGGACCCTGGGGGGACATGGGGCTGTGGCACACGGGGTCCCTGAGGGGGCTCTGGGGCACTTGGGTGGCAGCAGGGGGTCCCTGGGGTGGCAGGGAGGTCCCCAAGGGTGGCAGCAGAGGGTCCCCAGAGTGGCGGTTGGTGTCCCTGGCATGGCAGAGAGGTGTGCCCAAGGCTGGCAGAGGGGTGTCGGCACGGTGGAAGCAGGTGGTCCCCAGGGTGGCAGCAGAGGGTCCCCAGGGTGGCAGTTAGAGTCCTTGGGGTGGCAACTGGGTGTCCCCAGGGTGGCAGCAGGTGTCCCTGGGGTCGCTGCGGGTGTCCCTCAGGTGGCAGTGGGGTGTCCCCAGGCTGGCGGCGACTGTCCCTGGGGTCACAGTGGCGTGTCCCCAAGGTGGCAGTGGGGCGTCCCTAGGGTTGGCAGTGGGAGGTCCCCAGGGTCACAGTGGGTGTCCCCGGGGTGGCAGTGGGTGTCCCCGAGTGCCCCCCTGAGCAGTGTCCCCGCAGTCGGAGCACTTCAAGACGACGTCGCAGAAGATGGCCCGCCGGTACTGGTGGAAGAACGTGAAGCTGCTCGTCATCCTCGGCCTCGTGGGCGCCATCGTGCTCGTCCTCATCATCCTCCTGGCCACTGGCACCATCCCCACCTAGAGCCCCCCGTCCCCGCCCCGGGGACCCCCCGACCACCCCCGTGTCCCCGGGGAATACAGGGATGACGAGCTGTGTGGGGCTGAGTGTGTGTGCGCGCCGGGGGGAGCACACGCGTGGGGACACGTGTGGGGACAGGCGGGCGCTGTGCCCGGGGGGGTGGGGAGCGGTGCCAGGCGGGCGGCTGGTGCCAAGGGACAAAGGGTTCAGTGTGTGGTGGCACCGCCACCCTGACAGGGCCCGGGGGGGGGCAGGGGTGGGCACACGGGGGTCCCAGGGGACCCAGGTATGGGGGGGATGTTGGGGGGGATGGTCCCTGGGGGGATCCACGTCTGAGGGGTTTTGGGGACACGGGGGTCCCAGCGGGACCCACATCTCGGGGGAGCCACATCTCGGGGGGCTGCAGGGACATGGGGGGCTTGAGTGGGGGGGGAGTCGGGGACATGCACCCACATCTGGTGGCTGTAGGGATGGGGGGGGCTTTGGGGGACTCAGGGCTGGGGGGTCCTGGGGGGACCCACATCTGAGGGGACTTGGGGGGGGGGGGGCTGAGTGGGGGGTCCTGGGGGACGCGGGGGCATGGGGGTCCCGGGGGGGCTCCTGGGGACACCGCCTCTGGGGGGGTTGCGGGGCCGGGGGCGCCCGGGGAGGGGACACACGCGGAACCGGGGGGGCGGTCCCGGTCCCTCCCGCCGGGCGCGGCCGCTGGGGCCGGGGCGGGACGGGGCCGGGGATCGGGACCGGGACGGGGTCGGGGACCGGGACGGGCGCTCCGGTACCGGCACCGAGCCCGGTACCGCCCCCGCGGGACCATGGTGAGCGCCGGGGGGGGAGGGGGGGGGGGGCGCTCCGTTGCCGCTTTCGCTTTCGTTTTCCGGGGGGGGGGGGGACACCGGCACCGGGGGGAGGACGGGACACGGGGGGACCCCCCCCCCCCACCACCACCCCGGGGGCTTGGGGACACACGTGCACCCGCCCCCGCCCCCAGTCCCGGTGACCCCGGGCTCTTCCTGCTGCCGGGAGGGACGCGGCCCCGGGGGTGGGGGTGGCCCGCGTGGAATTTTCCGTCTCCCTCCGTGTCCCCCCCCACACCCCGTCCCGGTGTCCCGGCCCCGGGGTCCCCGTGTCCCCCAGCCCTGCCGCCCCCCCTCTCCGTGCCCCGGCCCCCCCCCGTGCCCTGGCGTCCCCGTGTCCCTGTGTGTGCCCTGACCCCACAGTGCCCCTGGCCCCCGTGCCCTGTCCCCATGTCCCTTCTCTGCCCCATCCCCATGGCGTCCCTGGCCCCGTGGTCTGGGTGTGCCCCATGGTTCCTGTGTCCCCATGGTCCCCATGTGCCCCCTCTGCCTGGTGCCAGGGTGCCCGTGGTCCCCATGTCCCTGTGCAACCCCTCCTCATGGTGACTATGTCCCCATGTGCCCCGTTCCTGTGGTGTCCATGTCCCCATGGTCCCTATGTGCCACCGTCTCACAGCACCCTTGTCCCCATGGTGCCTTTGGCCCTATGGTCCCCATGGTCCCTGTGACCCCATATGTCCCCCTGGGCCCCTGATGTCCCCATTGTGCCCCTTCCCTGCATTGTCCTTGTCCCCAAGGTCCCCATGTCCCCAGGGTCTCATCCCCAAAGTCCTCCTATGCCCCTTCCCTGCAGTGTCCTTGTCCCCAAGATCCCCATGTCCCCAAGGTCCCCATGGTCCCCTATGTCCCCATGGTGCCCCTTCCCTGCAGTGTCCTTGTCCCTGTGGTCCCTGTGTCCCCGTGGTCCCCTACATCCCCATTGTCCCCATGGTTCCCCTTCGCCGCGGTGCCCTTGTCCCCAAGGTCCCCATGTCCCCCTGGTCCCCCTATGCCCCATCCCCATGGTGTCCCCATGTCCCCACCCCCCCCCGTGTCCCCAGGCGGGGCTGGCACAGTGCCAGCGCGAGGCAGAGGAGGTGACAGAGCTGATGAAGCAGAACTTCGCCCGCGCTCTGGAGCGGGACGGGCGCCTCAGCGACCTCGACACCCGGGCCCAGGAGCTGTGCGCCATGGTGAGCACCCACCGGCACCTACAGCCACGGCAGGGGGGGAGACACACACGATAGGGACATACAGCCCTGCAGGGGACACACAGTCCCGGGGTTCAGGGGGGGGACACACACTCTAGGGACATACAGCCCCAGGGGACGCTATAGGGACACACAGCCCCAGGCGGGGAGACGCACTATAGGGACACACGACCCACAGGGTCCCTATAGTGCCCCCCCCACCCCCATAGGCCTGTATGGCCCGGGGTGGGGGGGATGTGGGATACCCTATAGCCCCCCCGGCGCTGTCCCCGCAGGGCAAAGCCTTCACCCGCAGCACCCGGGCGGTGGCGCAGCAGCAGCGCAGGGGACACCGGCGCTGGCGCCTGGCAGCCATCGGCCTCATCGCCGCCTTCCTCCTCCTCCTCGCCCTCGGCCTGGCCATATGGCTGTCACGGCCAGCCCCCACCATCGTCACCCTCACCGTCACTGTCCCCCCCCCTACCCCCTCCGGGGGGGGGGAATGAACCCCCCAGAGTTATGGCTGGGACTTTGGGAGACCCTACAATAACAAACCGGCAGGATCTGTTCTGGGGGCACCCTGTGATAAATAAGAACCAGGACTTGTTTTAGGGAGACCCTACAATAACACACCAGCAGGCGCAGCTTTGAGAAGACCCAATAACAAACCGGCAGGACCCCCTCCGGGGAGACCCTACAATAACAAACCGGCAGGACCCCCCTCCGGGGAGACCCTACGATAACAGAGCAGCAGGGTGATCTCTGGTGAGACCCCACAATAAATGAGCACCAGGACTTGTCTGGGGAGACCCTACAATAACAAACCGGCAGGATCAGCTTGGGGTAGACCCCACAACAACAAACCGGCAGGACCCACTCCAGGGAGACCCCATGATAAACGAGCACCAGGATCTGCTCTGGGGAGCCCCTACAATAACAAACTGGTGGGATGATCTGCAGGAAGGCGCTACGATAACAATCGTGCCGGACCCCCTACCAGGGAGACCCTACAATAACAGAGCAGCAGGATGATCTCCGGTGAGACTCCAAATAAGCACCAGGACCTGCTTTGAGGAGACCCTACGATAACAAAAATGACAGACACCCCCCCACCACCACCTCCGAGGAGACCCTACAATAATAAACCAACAGGACCCGCTACAGGAAGACCCTACAGTAAACAAGCCGTAGGAGTTATTTTGGGGAGACACTACGATAACAGAGCAGTGGGACGATGTCTGCGCGGACCCTACAATAATAAACCATCAGGACGATCTCTGGAGAGACCCTACGATAACAGGGCAGCACAATGATTTCCACGGAGACCCTACAATAAATAAGCACCGGGACTTGTTTTGGGGAGACCCGACAACAGCAGAGCGGCAGGACCCCCTCCAGGGAGGGCCCTACAATAACAAGCCCGTGGGATGATCTCCGGGGAGACCCTACAATAACGAACCGCCATGCCTTGCTCCGAGGTGACCCGGCAATAACGACCCTGCAGGACCGGATCTGGGGAGAGCCCGCAATAACCAGCCCCCACGTCTCACTCCCGGGAGACCCAACAACAGCAATGGGTCGGGAGGGACCCTGCCACAATAAACCAGCACAACCCGCTACTGGGGAGACCCCCGCAATAAGAAACCAGGGGACCCGTCCTGGGGACACCCGGTCTCGTCCCCAGGTGCCACCAACCCAGGGTGGGGGAGGACAGGAGGGTGCTGTGGCCCTGCCACCGAGATGGGGACCTGGGGACACAATGGCACCCGGGCAGGGGATGGGAACCTCGGGGAGGGGAGAGGAAGGGGGGGGGTCCCTGGGGACACGGCACCCATTGTCACCCATGGGTGGCACCCATAGCAATGGGGACATGACACGGTGACACAGCGGGACCCCTCCCCCGTGCCTCAGTTTCCCCAAGCAGATCCAGACACTGGAGCCTCACAGCACCTTTACTGACACCAGGCAGCGGCTGGCACCCATCCCCGGGGGGGCGGCAGTGTCCCGGGGGGGTGGCAGCGTCACCCCGTCCCTCGGCGCTTGCTGAGCTCGTCCTGCACCCGCTGGCAGAGGGCTCGGCGCAGGGCGGGCTCCAGCGGGCTCCGGGCGCACACCCGCCGTGTCACCTCCTCCTCCGCGCTGTCCCCCCTGCGGCACCCCGTCACCTGCCTGCTCCACAGCAGCACCCCTGCCCCACGGTGGCACCCCCCCTACCCCACGGGCCCCCACTGCCCGCCGGTGGCACCCCCCCACCCTCCCACTGCATCCCAGGGAAGCCAGCACCCACCAGGGACCCCATGACCCCACTTCCCGCACCCATGGGAGCCCCGACTCCCCCCCCACCCCGCACACAGTGTCCCCCCTCTCCTTGTCCCCCAGCCCCCTGCACCCATGGGTGCCCCTGCCCAGCTGCCCCCACCCGGGGGGTGTGCCTGGACGCTGGGGTCCCCACCTGGTGCACGATGACAGCGGTGACGTGGCCGTCGTCCCCCTCGTACTCCAGGCAGAAGAGCCGGGGTCCACGCGTGTCGGCGGGGGGTGGGCCCGGGTTGGCGTCTCCCCCGGGACCCCCCTGCGGCACCTGCACCCTCAGGGGGCAGCCAGTGCCCCCCCCCCCCATTGGGTGCACAACCCCCCCCCCAGGGCTACCCCCCATCCCCAACCATCTCCCGGGTGCCCCCCCCATGCCCCAGCCCACCCTGGGGTACCCCCCCCTTCCCCCCAGCCATGGGTCCCCCCCATCCCATCGTTCCCTCGGGAACCTCCCCCTCTCCCAGCCCACCGTGGGGTCCCCCCCCACCCTCGAGTGCCCCCCATGTCTCAGCCCACCCTGGGGTGCCCCCTATCCCCGCTTTCCTCCCGCTTCCCCCCCACCGTTCAGTGCCCCCCCATGCCCCAATCCATCTCCGGGTGCCCCCCATCCCTTTCCACCCTATGGGTGCCCCCCCCCCCCTTAGTTGCACCGTATCCCCATTGCTCCCTCAGGTGCCCCCCTCCTCGGTCACCCTCGGGTGCTCCCCCCGCCCTGTCGCCCCCTTCGGTCCCTTCCCCCCCGCCCGTGCCCCAAACCATCCCCTGGGTGCCCCCATGTCCCGCCCTCCCCCGCCGTGGATGCTCCCCCAGCCCTGCGTGCCCCGCCGCTCACCGGGCCGCCGGGGCCGGTACACCTGCTGGTCGGGGCGGCGGGGCCGGGAGGGGGTGGGGGTGAGCCGGCCCCGCGCCCGCCCCCGCGCCTGCCGCACCGCCCTCTCGTAGGCGTCCCTGCGCACCGGGGGGACCGGGGGTTACCGGGGCACGGCGGGTGGGGGTAAGGCAGGGATGTCACAGGGGGTCCCGGGGCGTTCCCCGCGCCCCTCCCGGTACCTGGCGATCTGGTTGCGGCGGATGTGCCGCACGAAGCCGTGGCTCATATCGAGCCGCCCACCCGGCCGGCAACGCCAGCCCGCGGGCGCCTCCATCGGCGACCGCCGGGAACGGCCCGCAGAGAGGGGA